>NC_142364.1:949362-1241862 GCF_059441175.1 Urocampus carinirostris
CCCTGTTAACTTAAGAAGTGATTTAAAGGTTCTGTTGGTAGTATACAAAATCATGCAAGGACTTGCTTCCTCATATCTTTCAGATTTAATTTCCCCCTATGTTCCGGTCCGGAGCCTTCGCTCTGAAAACGCTGGTCTACTCATGATCCCAAAAGCCAAGAAGAGATCCGCAGGTTCGAGAGCGTTCTCCATCCGGGCCCCGGTGCTGTGGAATGCTCTTCCCCCTGATATTGGATCTGCAACCTCAGTGGAAATGTTTAAATCTAAACTTAAAACAGATTTATATTCTATAGAATATGAATAACCTAGATTTTATGTTGATAATATGTGTATAATGTGCCCTCATGTAGGTTTTAGATCAGGGGATGGTGTCATAATAGTCTGTAGTTTGCAATAGTCTTTGATCTGTGCAGCCCTTTGAGACTCTTTGCGATTAAGGGCGTCACAAATAAATAAACATGACTTGTTTTGCACATCAAGTGTAAGATGCATCTGTAGCTGGTGAGGTGCAGTATATATTACAGGGTTTTATAATCCAACTATCTGACTGTTCTTCTCTATTCAACTCATTCAAATATTACTCAATACATTTCAAATTAATTTGACATACAACTTATTAGAATAATGGCAATAGTAACTTTCGCTGGTAACGAATTACTTTGGCTAGAGTAAAGCAGTTACTAACTCGGTTAATTTTAAGAAGTAGTGACTAACTATAAGTAGTTTCTTTGAAGTAACGTGCCCAACACCGGTGATAGGAATGGTCTCACTAAAACGAAGCGGCTATTCGGCTTCCAAACGGGGTGTTTTTGTTGCTTTTATCCATATAATAACGATTATTCGTGAGCGACACATCACTAATACAGAGGATGTTATGCCGAAAATTGTCCATCGCGGCATGAAATGTCGCTCCTAACGCAAACGTGACTAAAATAACTTCGTATCTTATTTTGGGGAGAATGGATTACACGATGACTCGGCTAGAGTAGCCAAGATGGCCGCTCATCGTCAGTGTGAGGCTGTTGTTACCCTGTCGCCTCCCGATTGCATTTTACGTACAAGAAAATATGATTTCAAATGTATTATATGAAAGGTTACAAAGTAGGAAAACGATAACCAACCCGCTCTGTTCACACAAGTCGAAGCTGCTTGCAAACAGCCATTTTGTAGCGGTATCTCCATCTCCTCTTTGGGACTTGGAAGCTCCTTTTTCAACATCCTTTCCCTCTCTAGCCCTTTTCAAGCTACAGATCGATTCTCTCCCAAGTCCAAATGCGCCTTACCACGCGAATAAATTAGTCAAATGACAGCGGCGAGATTCCACTTCGAGTCTCGTCGTGTGCTTCGTTTCCGCACTTAAGACCGGAAATATGAATCAGACGCTAGGGGGCAGCACAACACTAGAACATTGATGGGAATTACAACTCTTTTTTTCAACCTTTTGTTTTCATAAAAATATATCGCAAGGCACGCTGTCAGTTAAATGCTTAAAAATGTTTATTTTTTTAAATTTAAACTGCCATTATAAAGATTTTCTTATTGTTTGCTGCCACCGTAGCTCAAAGGATTAATAGTCAAGTCAAGTCATTTTTATTTGTGATGCCCTTAATCACAAAGAGTCTCAAACGGCTTCACAGGTTATTACACAGACTATTTTTACACCATTCCCTGATCTGGAACCAACATGAGGGCAAAAAAAAACTCAAAAAACCTCAACATGAGGAAAATGAAGAAACCTTGAAAAGGGACCGCACATGTGGCATCCCCCTTTCAGGATTACCAGGCAGCAAAGGATGTTGCAATCACAAATAATACAGATATATAGGCTACAGGTTAATCATTTTGGTAAATAATTTTGCTGCAATATTAGATTTTACAAGATTTTGAACCTGTTTTTCAAGTTTTACCAAACATTCTATTTTCTTTTATTCATTTATCATTATTATTATTTTCAGAAAATAAAACGAGCAAGAATTGTTTTCAGTTCTATCTATCTACTCTGGTCATATCACTCGAGCGGGGTGACCGACAGCAAGACAAAAACGTATAGAAAACAAATAAAAGAAAATAAGGGAAAAGCAAGGCAAAGAAAGGGGGGTCTCTAGGCTTGTGGAAGCAGAGAGACTCAAGGACGAGGAGTTAAATCCGCCCAAAACGGAATAATCAGAAAGGGGTGGTTATCTGAAAACGCAAACGATCAGGAAAACCTATACAAGATAGTAGAGCATCCGCAAAAGGAGATAAAAATAAGATAATAAAGTAAACAGAATCAAAGAAAACAAAAATGATGGAAATAAATAAAGTTAGTATTGGAATATCAACAAAAACAATTATCCGGACCAATTGCATATGTTACAATATCCAATTGTATAATGGATGGATAGATACTTTATTCATCCCTGTAGTGAAATTCACACTTCCAGCAGTCTCCTTGTTGTTTATTAACAGATTAACAGGATGGCCTCGGGGTGCTTTGATGTATTTAGCCACAGCGGAGTGGATGACGTCACACGCTAGGCCAAAAGTTCGACGTCCCTGCAGCAGATGGAAATCTTTGTGCCCAGGGTTACACCACCTCGTGTTCACATAGATAGCGAGTCCACCTCCTCTCCGCTTCTCGCAGGCTTTTGTGTCTCTGTCCCTAACAGCGCTGAAGGGTAGCGCCTGATAGCTCCACGTTAGCGTCTGGGATGCTAGACGTGAGCCACGTTTCCGTGAAACACAGCAAACTGCACTCCTTGTACGCTTTGATGTTTTTCACCAGCACAGCCAGTTCGCCCGTCTTATTTGGTAGAGAGTTCACATTCACCAGGATTACAGACGGTACCAAAGTCTTTTAACACCGCTAGCCGCTTAGCTAGCTCTGGCTCTGCATCCACGATAGGGCCCCCTCACGCCGGTATGAGAATTCTTCAGGGCAAGGAGTTGATTCCTCGAATAAACGCATTTTTGTGCGTTAAAACCCATACCCATAGGATAGAAAGTCATCCAAAGTGTAGTTGTCAAACGGGACAAAAAACACAGAGGATAGAAGCAGACACTTAAAACAATAAATCACAAAAAGTGCGAAATAACACAGAGCTGCTCGAAAGGCTGCTGCTGGAAAGGCTGCCGCTCACGGAGGCGCCGCTTTGATTAAATAAATAAAAATTAATAAATACACTATAGCGCTAGGAATAATCACAACATCGGGGAGAAAGCGGGTCAGGATGCAACGTCGTTTCCGGACTTTGGGCTACACAAAAGCTGAGCGTGATGCCTGCTGGAATTGTCTCTGACTCCGACATCTGACTTCATGAAACCCGAAGACGAATATGGAGAAGCATGGTCTTGGAAATCTTCAAGGGGAGGTGTCAACGTCAAATGCCAACATGAACATATACTATATTCATATTCAATCATGTACTCATACTGACATGTATTAACAACTACTACCGTAATTTTGCGCTGTTATCACCTATTTTACCGCTTATCAGTTAATCAATGTGTGTACCTTTATCATGCATCAATGAACATTCAACATTTTGTAATATAGATTTCCGTACTTACAAAAAAAAAAAAAGATTACAGCAGGCTGACACGCAAGCAGCTAGAAGTACAATTTGGGTCTTTATGTTTGTGTATCAGAAGTACAGCTATAATTTTGGATAGTTTACCTAGGTACCTGGATAGGTACCTTCACTCTTTGATTCACCAAAATAAATTAATAGGTGGGCTATACTCGGCCCAATAATTCCACCGACTTTAGAACATGCTCCAACTGTAAGGGATTACACAAGACACGGGAAGTGTCTTCAGAGTCAGATTTCAGTATAAGAAATAGTTAAAACCTTACACCACCCTTGAGAATAACTAAACAAGGTTTTTCATCCGTTTTCCTGACATAATGATCTAAAAACGTATGTGGTGCTCCAAGAAGGCAAGACATTTGGGAGCTGGAAGGTTTGAAAAGAATAAACTAGACTCTGTAATTGAATTAGTCAATGTATCCTAGATTTTATTTTTTGGTTCTTTTTGTTTATGTGTGGGAGATAAAAACTCCCAAAGGGGAGGATTGTTGTGGATTAACTATAAGTCAGCAGCCTTTGAGCTAACAGTAGCCCATTGTGAGAAGACATCTGGCGGGAGACATGAGTCAGGAGAGAAATCACAAGATGTTGACTGAGAAAATCGGGTTCGGGAAAAACATCATCAGATAATTTTGTGACAGGAATTGTTGATTGAGGAAGCGGGGAAGGAAAAACATCATCAGATGCTGTGAATAAGAGTATAAGAAGCCCAAGCATCTCTTAGACGGACTTGAAACGCTGATGAAGGAATGGATGAAACAAACAGGCGTTTTCTCTCTCTATCATATCTCGGCTCTGTTTATGTTTTGAGGCGACACCAAACGACGTCCTCTCCAAAATTAACGCAGGTCACTACTATCAAGTACTCACAGAAACATAACTAGCACAGAAGAGGAACTTTTCTTATTCTATCAAAAATCGCGTAGAAATAGCAATACTGGTGCGAAAAAAAAAATCCCAGTAAGGTTTTTTACCCCTAAATCATGCAGCCCTAATGTACACACACATTAAGTTTGCCAATGACATCGAGAGTACATATATCTGTACATGTAGTGGGGGCTTTATTTTTAAAAGGAAACGTAAGAAAAAATATATCATGCAGAGTGACCAATGCTATTTTCACCAGCACACGTGTGATTTTGAGCTCTGGCTTGAACCGAGAATCTTTGACCGCACACAGAGCAGGAAAAAGGTTTCTCGCTAGTGTGGGTTCTTGCGTGTCTTTTTAAGCTCCCGCTCTGGTTAAATTTTTGACCGCAAATCAAGCAGGAAAAAGGCTTCTCACCTGTGTGGAGACGTGCGTGTCTTTTTAAGCTTCCGCTCCGGTTAAATTTTCGACCGCAAATTGAGCAGGAAAAAGGCTTCACGCCAGGGTGGGTTCTTGTGTGTTTGTTTAACCTACCCTTCCGGCTGAATTTTTGACCACAAACTGAACAGGAAAATGCCTTCTCGCCAGTGTGGCTTTTTGTGTGTGATTTTAACTGTGTATTCCACCTGAATTTTTCACCACAAATCGAGCAGCAAAAGGGCTTCTCACCAGTGTGGATTCTAGTGTGGTCTGTTAAAGTTTTCTTCAAGGAGAACTTTTCACAACAAATTGAACAGGAAAAAGGTTTCTCTCCAGAGTGGGTTCTTGTGTGGCCTTCTAAGACATGCTTCCGGTTGAATTTTTGACCGCACACTGAGCAGGAAAAAGGCTTCTCGCCAGTGTGGCTTCCTGTGTGTGATTTTAACTGTTCATTCAGCCTAAATTTTTCACCACAAATTGAGCAGGAAAAAGGCTTCTCACCAGTGTGGATCCGTGTGTGGGTTTTTAAATTTTCACCCGTACCAAATTTTCGACCGCAAACTGAGCAGAAAAAAGGACTCTCACCATTGTGGAGTCTTGCGTGTCTTTTTAAGCTTTCTTTCCAGCTAAAATTTTGACCGCAAACAGAGCAGGAAAATGGCTTCTCACCAGTGTGAACTACCATGTGCAATTTTAAACGATTCTTGAATCGAAAGGTTTTCCCACACTGAGAACACTTGTGAACACATTCTGACTGTTCGTTGCCATCAAAGTCAGATTTGTCATCATCAGTTTTCACGTGTTGATGGGAGCTGCTGCTTAGAGGCTCCTGCCAGTTATTTTCTTCATGTTTAACCCGATTCTCCGTAGTTAAATAGGTCTCAGTCACTGGCAATTCTGTCAGATGTTCCTCCTCTTTAACACAAAAAAGCTCTGCATCATCGTCCTCCTCCTCCTCTTTAACGTGAACAAGCTCCAAATCCTCCTCCATTTTAATGCCAGGAAACTCTGGTTCCTGCCGCAGAGGAGAAATGAATTCTTCACTGACATCTGTCGGACACAAGACAAACATGGTTTTAGATCATCCATAATAAACTCGTGAGGAAAGCGAGCTCTGTTGTGGGCACAGAGCTGGACAGCCTGACAACTGTAGCTGAGAGACGGGTACTGAACAAGCTGCCGTCAATCAAGGACAAATCATTACATCCACTACACAGCATCATCTCCAAATAGAAGAGCAGCTTCAGCAACAGACTGCTGTCACAGTCTTGTTCCACGGACAGACTGAGATCATTTCTTCCTCATGCAGGGCTCTTTAACTCCATCCAGGGAAGTAAAAGCCCACTTTAAACCCCACCCTGACATTTGCATATTACCCTATTTTTATTACAGTGTGTATTTTCCGTAGCACTATTTAAATACTCTATATCAACTCGTTATATTGGGTATTTTCGTATTCTATATCTTTTATTATTTCATTTTCAACACAAGGATAAATGTTCATTTGTTCTTTTTTTTAAATAAGTTGCTTGGACTAGACCAATATTTTCTGAACTCGAAGTGCTATCATTTTGCATTTTATGAAGAGGTAGGTATTGTAAGGTTTTAACATTTATTATATTGATTCCGAAGACACTTCCTGTGTCTTGTGTAAACCCTTACGGTTGGAGCAGGTCCAGAAGCAGGAGAAGTTATTGGACCGAGTATAGTCCACATATTAATTTATTTAGCCAAATCAAAGAGTTGAACACATCGGATCTTTCTTCCTTGCCAATTACAATCGTGTGGAGGAGACGACGAGGTTCCGGGGTCTCCTCCTCTTATCACCCATGCCGATGAAATGTTCATGCCCCATGATCAAGCCTCTGGCTGATTGCATCAACACGGCGCAAAGAG
Source organism: Urocampus carinirostris (assembly GCF_059441175.1). Taxonomy (NCBI): domain Eukaryota; kingdom Metazoa; phylum Chordata; class Actinopteri; order Syngnathiformes; family Syngnathidae; genus Urocampus; species Urocampus carinirostris. The sequence goes on from NC_142364.1 coordinate 956,116, forward strand.
GTGATAAATCATTGTTATCTGCACAGACTGTAAAAAAAGACACATTCCAAAACACAGGCGGTTAACGACACCCTTCTAAAAAGTTGCACTCAAGGCTGAGGTCAAACTTAGGACAAGTATTTTGGAGTGTAAGTGGAATAAAACAGCGTATAACATAGTATATAACTTCAGTACTTGCATTGAAAAAAGTAAAGATTGGTCAGCAGACAGCAGCCCTAACAAAGCTTTGAGAAGAAGACGTTTTCTTAAGGTTAACGCAGGTCTCTACGATCAAGTACTCACACAAACATAACTAGCATGGAAGAGGCACTTTTCTTATCAAATCGAAAATCGCTTAGAAATAGCATTACTGGTCTGAAAAAAATAAAAATAAATATCGCACTTAGGTTCTTTACCCCCTGATCATGCAGCCCTAATGTACACACACATTAAGTTTACAAATGACATCGAGAGAACACAGATCTGTACATGAAGTAGGTTTATTTTTTTCATGTAAAGGTAAGAAAAAATATATCAAACAGAGTGTCCAATTCTATTTTCACCAGCACACGTGTGATCCCGAGCTCTGGCTTGAATTGAGAATCTTTGACCGCAAATCGAACAGGAAAAAGGCTTCTCGCCAGTATGGATTCTTGTGTGGTCTTTTAAGGCCTGCTTCCGGCTGAATCTTTGACCGCAAACTGAGCAGGAAAAAGGCCTCTCGCCAGTGTGGGTTCTTGTGTGTCTTTCTAAGCTCCAGCTCTGGTTAAATCTTTGACCGCAAACTAAGCACGAAAAAGGCTTCTCACCTGTGTGGAGACTTGCGTGTCTTTTTAAGCTACTGCACCGGTTAAATTTTTGACCGCAAATCGAGCAGGAAAATGGCTTCTCATCTGTGTGGAGACTTGCGTGTCCTTTTAAGCTTTCTTTACAGCTAAAATTTTCACCACAAATTGAACAGGAAAATGGCTTCTCACCAGTGTGGATTCTCAAGTGGTGTTTAAAAGTTTTCTTCCAGGTGAACTTTTCACCACAAACTGAGCAGGAAAAAGGCTTCTCACCAGTGTGGATTCTCATGTGGTCTTTTAAGGTTTTCTTCAAGGTGAACTTTTCACCACAAACTGAGCAGGAAAAAGGTTTCTCGCCAGAGTGGGTTCTTGTGTGGCCTTCTAAGACATGCTTTCGGCTGAATGTTTGGCCACAAAATGAGCAAGAAAAAGGCTTCTCACCTGTGTGGAGGCTTGCATGTCTTTTTAAGCTCCTGCTCTGGCTAAAATTTTTACCGCAAATTGAGCAGGTAAAAGGTTTCTCATCAGTGTGGGTTATTACATGTGATTTTAAGGAACTCTTCCAGCTGAAACTTTGACCGCAAATAGAGCAGGAAAAAGGCTTCTCACCTGTGTGGAGATTTGCGTGTCTTTTTAAGCTCCTGCTGTGGTTAAATCTTTGACCGCAAACAGAGCAGGAAAATGGTTTTTCATCAGTGTGAACTACCATGTGTAATTTTAAACGATACTTGAATCGAAAGGTTTTCCCACACTGAGAACACTTTTTATCACCTTCTGTCTGTTCGTCGCCATCAGTGTCGGATTTGTCGCCATCAGTTTTCACGTGCTGACTGGAGCTTTTGCTAAGAGGCTCCTGCCAATTGTTTTCTTCATGTTTAACCCGATTCTCAGTAGTTAAAGAGGTCTCAGTCACGGGCAATTCTGTCAGATGTTCCTCCTCTTTAACACAAACAACCTCCGCATCCTCCTCCTTTTTAATGCCAGGAAACTCTGGTTCCTGCCGCAGAGGAGAAATGAATTCTTCACTGACGTCTGTGGGACACAAGACACACATAGTTTTAGATCATCCATAATAAACCGGTGAGGAAGGCGGGCTCTGTTGTGGGCACAGAGCTGGACAGCCTGACAACTGTAGCTGAGAGACGGGTACTGAACAAGCTGCGGTCAATCATGGACAATTCTTTACAACCACTACACAGAATCATCTCCAAACGGAAGAGCAGCTTCAGCGACAGACTGCCTTCACAGTCTTGTTCCACGGACAGACAAAGGAGATCATTTCTTCCTCATGCTATGAGGCTCTTTCAAAGCCCACATTAAACCCCAACCCCACATTTGCATATAACCCTATTTTTATTACAGTGTGTATTTTCCGTAGCACTATTTTAATACTCCATATCAGGGTTAGGGAACATTTTTGACTCAAAGAGCCATAAAAGCAAAATATATGAATTTTATTTTGGGAAAGAGCCACACCCTATATTATGAGACAAATTTACTAAATTGCTAAACCTGCGCCCCAGACAAAAGCTTAGTCTTCAGCACATTTATTTTTGATGATTTGATAAAAATTATGAAAAGAGAATAATGCCAGAGCCCCTGTCCCAAAATCAACAAACATACCACTTTAAACTTGTCTCTTTTCTTGCAATTACTCATGATCGGTTCAACTCATTTTCACCCTTTGTTTTCATACATATTTGTTTCAAAACCAGACGCAAGCAGTTATTTTGTAAAAACGTCACAACATTCTGCAAACAGGGAGCCTGATGCGCTTACCTTCGGCGCAGACGGCGTAGGGCGAGAGATGGGAGGGAGTGCTTGCACTTTTTGCATAGCTCAACCCATCTTTCCCCCTCACCCAATCAAATAACTTTAGGTTCGCTTCCTGGTTTTGGCGTATTTACAGTTTGTTCTGTGGATTCATCATAAAGTATCTGAACACTGAACACAGATTGTATAGTGAGCTATTAAATAAAGGATTTTTTTAGCGTTGTACAGCCAAAACGAGTTTTTTTTTTTTGGTGTGACACCTTGACTGTAAATTGTAGTGAAAAACGTGCCCTCTATATTCTGCGAAGTACTGCATTGAAATTCAGCTTTGGTTTGGCTTTGCGTGTATCTAGACAGGATTAATAGCTCATTTTTTGAACGAGATGGAGAAAATTTGCATGCAATCAAATTTGTCTCTGAGCCATTTGTACTCATAGAAAGAGCCATATACAGTGGAACCTGGGTTTTCGAAAGCCTCAGTTCGAACAAATCGGTGTCCGACCAAAAATTTCAAGAAATTCTTGCTTCGCTGTTCGGTCAAAAAATCGGAGTTCGAACGCCGGTACGCTAGGGTGCGATGCTGAGCGGCGTACGGGTGTTTTAGCCCCTTATTCTGCCTCCGAAGAAAGTCAGTGCAAGCGGCAAAGTTGCTACAGGTGAAAAAAGAAAAGTAGTGCGTACAACTATTGCATTTAAGAAAGAAATAATAGCCAAATATGAAGGAGGTGTGCGAGCGCCTTCTGCTGACCACCACATAGGTAAGAATTCCTATTCATAAGATTACAATAACACGAACGTACGAGTAGCCTGGGTTAGATTTAAGTTTACGTTAAACATTCAGGGTGTTGGAACCGAGCCCCCTTTCCAATGAACCGCTCACCACTTGTTGTGGAGACCCGGGTGCTAAATGACTTGTAAACGACCTGTTTTTTTTATTTTGACACGTTCATGTTAGCGTAATCTTTTGTACGGATGATTATGATAACGCGAACGTACGATTAGCCTGGGTTAGCTTTATGTTTACGTTAAACATTCAAGGTAAACATGCAGGGTGTTGTAACGGATTAAAACAATTTATCCTATTTTCCGCACTATAAAGCGCACCTAAAAGTCTTATTTTTTTTCAAAAGCTGACCATGCGCCTTATAATACAGTGCACCTTATATATGGATCAATATTAAGTCGCAAAGTCTTCCAACTAACTTGCAGCCGCCGACTAGATTTCCCCCCGAACATGGAGTAGTCCGCGGTGTATGCTGGGATTTATTTACCGGCGTTTCATTGGCTAACCAATGTGTCAATCATCATTTGAATCCATCACTATTGGCTAAAGTTATTCGGAGGTCAAGGGGGCGGATCCTTTTTATCATTTACAGGCTGGCATAGGCTAAAGGGGCAAAACAAAGCCTGCAATTGGCCGAAAAAGATGAATATGAATAGCATGTTGGGTTGACGGCATAGAGAAAACAGTATTTTACTTTTCTGTACTGTATTTGTAAATATTTTACTCTCCTGGATTTACTACACTCACGAATATAAGAGGACCATGGTTGCACAATATTATTGAACACAACGACTTCGGTGAGCTACTCCGGCTATATATTTTCCCAGTATCTTGTTTCAGAGTGATATCGATGTTTCTCTGATGGGTCTTTTTTTAAATTAAACTCAATTCCAAGTGTTTATTGTCATATGCACAATAAAGTTGCGAGCGAAAAAGAAAATAGAAACTAAGGAATGGTTGGCATTTCTTGAATCCCAAGACTTAAACCTTCCGAATGATATTTGGAACGATGCATTTGAGTGACATCGTACGGATACCGCATTTGCACGTGTCTAGGACACGTATTTGCTTCTTTGCAAGCTTTTGGGATGTTAAGGGGGTAAGAAGATGGACTGAACTATCTGACTGTTTTGTCGACGTTCCCATTGTAGTGCCTTATAATCCGGTGCGCCTTATGTATGGAAGATATAGGCCCAATTACTAATTTTTGGGGGTGCGCCCTATAACCAGGTGCGCCCTATAGTGCGGAAAAAACGGTAGTTTTTTTTCTCAAACAAGAGCCAATTGGGAGCCAAAAGGGTGGCAAATTTTAGTGACCAATGCTAAAAAACAAAAACAAAAGTTGGTTCTCTAAAAAGAGTTGTAATAACTGTCTCTACAACAGCCCATTCCAGTTAGATTCAATTCATTAAACTCACTTTTTATTGTTGACTGCTGATTGTTGTTTCATGATATTGTTTTGCACTTCAAGTATGAGATACATCTGTTGCTGGTGAGGTGCAATAAATATTACAGGGTTCTATAATTCAACAATCTGTTCTTCTCTATTCAACTGACTCGAATATTACTCAATACATTTCAAATTATTTGACATACAACTTATTTTTAAAATAATAGCAAGAGTTACTTTCCCTGGTCATGAGTTACTTTGGCTAGAGTAAAACAGTTACTAACTCGGTTAATTTTAGGAAGAAGTGGTGACTAACTATAAGTAATTACTTTCTTTGAAGTAATGTGCCCAACACCAGTGATGGAAATGGTCATTTACGGTAATTGATTGTGCCTGCGCAGCAGACGAGGTATTACGGTAGAGAGCGCGAAGATTTATCGTTTTCTGTAAATAAACAACGTTCGTATTGAGTTTAAAGAGGACTCTGTCCATCTTTTACAGGAATAGTTTCACTAAAACGGCACTTCGGATTGTTTTTGTTAATTGTATCCATATAATAACGATTATTCGTGAACGGCACGCCACTCATACAAATGATTACATGATGCCCTCGGCTAGAGTAGCCAAGATGGCCGCTCATTGTAACATTCAGTGTGGAGCTGTTGTTACGTTGTCGCCTCCCGATTGCGTTTTACGGACAAGAAAATATGATTTCAAAGATATTATATAAAAAGTTAAAAAGTATGAAAATAATAACCAACCTGCTCTGTTCACACAAGTCGAAGCTGCTTGCAAACCGCCATTTTGTAGCGGCATCTCCATCTCCTCTTTGGGACTTGGAAGCTCCTTTTTCATCATCCTTTCCCTCTTTAGCCCTTTTCAAGCTCCAGATTAATTATCTCCCAAGTCCAAAGGCGCCTTTCCACGCGAATAAATTAGTCAAATGAGAGTGGCGAGATTCCACTTCGAGTCTCGATGTGTGCTTTGTTTCCGCACTTATGACAGGTGTTGTGCCCAAATCCGACTCCTCTGCAGATTCCTCCCCCCCTCGCGTGAACGCGCATTCTGCTATTCTGCAGATTCCTCCCCCCCTCGCGTGAACGCGCATTCTGCTATTCTGCTGCGCTTCCAACAAAAGCGATCATATTCTATATAAAACGCTTATTAAAACAATAAAGCGAGCTAATTATAACAATTGGGAGATCCTAGTCTATATAACGCGTTTATTTAAACAATAAAGCGCGATATAACGCGTTTATTTAAACAATAAAGCGCGAAGCGCGATCGTATTCTACAAATTGCGTTTGTTAACGCGGATGCAAAAGTCACCAATGTCAATGTACGCTATGATTTCCGCGATCACAACTAATTGTACACAAATAATATTTATTTGATTTACTATAATATCCGTATGTAATGTCTTTTTTTATTGTGAATGAAACCCTGGTTGCATTGGATCCCGCGGTGTAAACAAATAGTTGTTGTTTTTTTCATTTAAAATCGGACTTCCCTGTCTATACTGTTTGCAAAATAAGACACGCTTTAAACCTTATTATGCTCTTTGGTTTTGGGATCCAACTACAGAGGAATACCTCCACTATGCGATGTGTTACTGAATAGGTGTTCGACCAATCTAGTTCGTTTTTATGACTACTATTAATAATAATAATAGTAGTATTATGAAAAACGTCTGAAAGTTTTCAAATTCACCGTGCTGACATATTGATGCCACAGAAGGTTACTCTACAAGTTGCAAGTCTGTATCTCCAACAGAGTCTGTTTTAGCAGGGGGGGGGGGGATTTGGGCAGGCAACCCCCCACCCCCTGCTAACTCCTGAATAAAAACTCCAAACGACCCCAAATTCACTGTGCTGACTTATTAATGCCACAGAAGGTTACTCTAGAAGTTACAAGTCTGTATCTCCAACAGAGTCTGTTTTAGCAGGGGGGGGGAGGATTTGGGCAGGCAAAATCCTCCCCCCCCTGCTAACTCCTGAATAAAAACTCCAAGTGACCCCAAATTCACTGTGCTGACTTATTAATGCCACAGAAGGTTACTCTAGAAGTTACAAGTCTGTATCTCCAACAGAGTCTGTTGAAAAATGAAATGCCTGCCCAAATCCTCCCCCCCCTGCTAAAACAGACTCTGTTGGAGATACAGACTTGTAACTTGTAGAGTAACCTTCTGTGGCATCAATATGTCAGCACAGTGAATTTGAAAACTTTCAGACGTTTTTCATAATACTACTATTATTATTATTAATAGTAGTCATAAAAACGAACTAGATTGGTCGAACACCTATTCAGTAACACATCGCATAGTGGAGGTATTCCTCTGTAGTTGGATCCCAAAACCAAAGAGCATAATAAGGTTTAAAGCGTGTCTTATTTTGCAAACAGTATAGACAGGGAAGTCCGATTTTAAATGAAAAAAACAACAACAATTTGTTTACACCGCGGGATCCAATGCAACCAGGGTTTCATTCACAATAAAAAAGACATTACATAAAGCTATTATAGTACATCAAATAAAGGCTATTTGTGTACAATTAGCTGTAATCGCGGAAATCATAGCGTACATTGACATTGGTGACTTTTGCATCCGCGTTAACAAACGCAATTTGTAGAATACGATCGCGCTTCGCGCTTTATTGTTTAAATAAACGCGTTATATCGCGCTTTATTGTTTAAATAAACGCGTTATATAGACTAGGATCTCCCAATTGTTATAATTAGCTCGCTTTATTGTTTTAATAAGCGTTTTATATAGAATATGATCGCTTTTGTTGGAAGCGCAGCAGAATAGCAGAATGCGCGTTCACGCGAGGGGGGGAGGAATCTGCAGAGGAGTCGGATTTGGGCACAACACAACACCGGAACTATGAATCAGACGCTAGGGGGCAGCACAACACTAGAACAGGGAATTACTTTTTCTTTCAACCTTTTGTTTTCCTAAAAAAAATCTCAATGCACGCTGTCAATTGAAAATGCTTCAAAATGTTTTATTTTTTTAAATTCAAACTGACATTATAAAATTTTGCTTATTGTTTGTAGTCACTGTGGCTCAGGGATCAGGGTTGGGTAGGGTTACTTTAACTTGATTACTTTCAATTACTTTTGGATGACTCCAATACCAAATATGCTCATATAAGACAAAAGAAAGGTTCATTATTTTGGTTAATAATTTTGCTGCAATATGAGATTATACAGGATTTTTAACCTGTTTTTCAAATTTTACCAAAAATTACATTTTGTTTCATTCGTTTATCATTATTATGATTTTCAGAAAATAAAACGAGCAAGAACTGTTTTCAGTTACTTTTAGCAAAATAATCATGAATGAGCGAATGAAACTTTAATTTCGAACACGACAGAAGCAAAGACAAAACAACAAATCGAAAAAATAAAACGCACATACCATGTTGACGTACATGTTCGAAAGGTAGTAGGAAGAAACATATGCTTTTTAAAACCTACCCCTTTGACTTCATTAATAATTGTGTCTCACAGTTAGTTCTTCTGTGTATTTAAATGTAAAAAGTAACATGAATGAATGAAATGAATGAATACTTTTTATTTCGAACATTAAAACAAAAACAGGACAAAAGCAATACCTCAACACCAAAATTATGTTACATAACATGTTCGAAAAGGGGGAGTAGGAAGCAGATGCTTATTTTCCCCTTTATCTTCCCTATTAAATACATTTTACAAATCCTCTTCTCCTCTTGTGTCTAATATAAGAAAATCTCATGGATACACACATTACATAGGTCAGATGTCAATAATTATAATAATAACAATAGTCACATATTTTATACACTAATCTTCGTAGTACCCATCCATCAACGTCATAATGCCACTAGTCACAAAACATCACCGAGGCCCCCATGATAATAACAACAATAGTAATAATATTAATAATAACAGTTATAACAATAGCAACAATAACTACAAAGTTAACCATAGTTCTAAACGCACAATTCCCAATCTCTCGAATCACTCATACCCCATTTTCTTCAACTCTGTATTCCACCAGTAATGTTATTTTGTATTTAAATTTGAACACGTGAATAGTTGGACATTGTTTGATCTTGTCTTGTAAGTTATTCCAAAATTTGACTCCACACACAGACACACACATACTTTTCCTGGTTGTTCTCACCTTTGGGATTATGAATTTACAACAGAAATTCATAACGACAGAAAATGGGATAGTTGTCATTGGAATACTTGGACATCTGTTGTGGAGTACCACAAGGTTCTATCCTGAGTCCAAAGTTATTTAATTTACATATTAACGATATTTTTAATGTTTCAAAACTATTAAAAATAGTAACATTTGCAGACGAAACTAACATTTTCTATTCAAATGATGACTATATTGATTTGGTAACCATGCATTACTGTAATGGTAAATTAATTAATGTTTATCAGTACTTGTTGCAATACTTTTATTTGCCACAGCCTTGGCATAGGTTCGAGGTTTGATGTCCAGACCGGTGATAATGTCATTGATCCTGGTATACTCAAGTTCTGCTACACGTCCTTCTAGCGCATTAATCCTCTTGTCCTTCTCCATGTTTTCATTTTTTTAGATCTCTGATTTCAGCTATTCAACTCATGATTGTATTTTGCTGTTTGGTGACTATATCCATTTTGTCTATCATAGAGCCAAGGGACTTTTTGAATTCCTCAAGTTCCTTGTCCCTGCTCGACATCTTGAAAATTCCACGCAACTTTTACAGCACCGTCCGCTGATCGCCTCACCCGAGCGCCCTCCGACTCTCCGGTTGTTATTTCGCCGGACCTAGTATCCCCGGTCTTTGGTCGTTTTGCAAAGCAGCGCCGCCATGTTTGCCTCCTTACCGTAATGCAAATTCAGTCTGTAGCTCAGGAGGTAGAGCGCTCGTCTTGGGATCAAGGGATCCCAGTTCGAATCCCGGCTCGTCCGTGTTACATGTCGAAGTGTCCTTGGGTAAGACACTGAACGCCTAATACCCGCAATAAGCCGGTTAGCGCCTTACATGGCTGCAAGGCCGCTATTGGGAAATGTGGAGCACATTGTAAAGCGCTTTGGGAAGTCATTGACTTGAAAAGCGCTATGGAAATGCAGATCATTTCATTTCATATTATTCATTGAAATCAAAGAACAAACCCAAATTACACGCCCAAGTGAGCGGCATGGGGGTATTCCTTCACCCCGAGGGTGGTAGGGTCACCATATCCTGTGGTGTGTCATGGGCAAGTACAACCTGGTGGCGCCCATCCCTCTCCAGGCCAACAAATCACTTCTGTATTTTCAAATTATAATTTTGAAAACAAGCTTTTTTGCACAACGGTAATGATACAGGACATCATATATTTCAGTTCACATGATACTTTGTCGCCAGGAAATAATTGAGAAGCACTCAATTACATGTCAAAATAAATGTGCATTTGTTCTTTTTTTAAATAAGTTGCTTGGACTAAACCAATATTTTCTGAACTCGAAGTGCTATCATTTTGCATTTTATGAAGAGGTAGGTACCTACATTGAAAAAAGTAAAGATTGGTCGGCAGATGGCAGCCCTAACAAAGTTTGAGAAGAGGACATTGTTTTAAGGTTAACGCAGATCACTACGATCAAGTACTCACAGAAACATAACTAGCACAAAGGAAGAACTTTTCTTATTAAATCAAAAATCGCGTAGAAATAGCAATACTGGTCTGAAAAAATAAAATCACATTTAGGTTTTTACCCCCAAATCATGCAGCCCTAATGTACACACACATTAAGTTTACCCATGACATCGATAGTACACAGATCTGTACACGAAGTGTAGAATTATTTTTTTATGTAAAGGCAAGTAATAAATTATATCAAGCAGAGTTACCAATGCTATTTTCACCAGCACACATGTGATCCAGGGCTCTGGCTTGAATTGAGAATCTTTGACCGCAAACCGAACAGGAAAAAGGCTTCTCACCTGTGTGGGTTCTTGTGTGGTCTTTTAAAACATGCTTTTGGCTGAATCTTTGACCACAAACTGTGCAGGAAAAAGGCTTCTCCCCAGTGTGGGTTCTTGTGTGTCTTTCTAAGATCCAGCTCTGATTAAATTTTTGACCGCAAACTAAGCACGAAAAAGGCTTCTCACCAGTGTGGATGAGTGTGTGCAATTTTAAGGAACTCTTCCAGCTGAATCTTTGACCGCAAATCGAGCAGGAAAACGGCTTCTCACCAGTGTGGGTAAGAGCGTGTGCTTTTACGCTTTGTTTCTGATGAAATTTTTCACCGCAAATTGAGCAGGAAAAAGGCTTCTCGCCAGTGTGGGTTCTTGTGTGTCTTTCTAAGCTCCAGCTCTGATTAAATCTTTGACCGCAATCTAAGCATGAAAAAGGCTTCTCACCTGTGTGGAGACTTGCGTGTCTTTTTAAGCTCCCACTGTGGTTAAATTTTTGACCGCAAATCGAGCAGGAAAAAGGCTTCTCACCTGTGTGGAAACTTGCGTGTCTTTTTAAGCTTTCTTTACAGCTAAAATTTTCACCACAAATCGAGCAGGAAAAAGGCTTCTCACCAGTGTGGATTCTGGTGTGGTATTCCAGGGAACTCTTCCAGGTGAATCTTTGACCACAAATTGAGCAGGAAAAAGGCTTCTCGCCTGTATGGATTCTTGTGTGTTTGTTTAAGGTCCCGCTCTGGTTAAATTTTTTACCGCAAATTGAGCAGGAAAAAGGCTTTTCGCCAGTATGGGTTCTTGTGTGTTTGTTTAAGCTTCTTTTCAGGCTGAATGATTGACCACAAACAGAGCAGGAAAAAGGCTTCTCACCAGTGTGGATTCTCGTGTGGTCTTTTAAGGTTTTCTTCAAGGTGAACTTTTTACCACAAATTGAGCAGGAAAAAGGCTTTTCACCAGTGTGGAGGCTTGCGTGTCTTTTTAAGCTCCTGCTCTGGTTAAAATTTTTACCACAAATTGAGCAGGTAAAAGGTTTCTCATCAGTGTGGGTTATCGCATGCGATTTTAAGGAACTCTTCCAGCTGAATGTTTGACCGCAAATTGAGCATGAAAAAGGCTTCTCGCCAGTGTGGGTTCTTGTGTGTTTGTTTAAGCTTCTTTTCAGGCTGAATGATTGACCACAAACAGAGCAGGAAAAAGGCTTCTCACCAGTGTGGATTCTCGTGTGGTCTTTTAAGGTTTTCTTCAAGGTGAACTTTTTACCACAAATTAAGCAGGAAAAAGGCTTTTCACCAGTGTGGAGGCTTGCGTGTCTTTTTAAGCTCCTGCTCTGGTTAAAATTTTTACCGCAAATTGAGCAGGTAAATGGTTTTTCATCAGTGTGGGTTATTGCATGCGATTTTAAGGAACTCTTCCAGCTGAATCGTTGACCGCATATTGAGCAGGAAAAAGGCCTCTCACCTGTGTGGAGATTTGCGTGTCTTTTTAAGCTCCCGCTGTGGTTAAATCTTTGACCGCAAACAGAGCAGGAAAATGGCTTCTCACCAGTGTGAACTACCATGTGCAATTTTAAACGATTCTTGAATCGAAAGGTTTTCCCACACTGAGAACACTTGTGATCACCTTCTGACTGTTCGTCGACATCAATGTCAGATTTGTCATCATCAGTTTTTACGTGTTGATGGGAGCTGCTGCTCAGAGGCTCCTGCCAGTTATTTTCTTCATGTTTAACCCGATTCTCAGTAAATAAAGAGGTCTCAGTCACCGGCAACTCTGTGAGATGTTCGTCCTCTTTAACACAAACAAGCGCCGCATCCTCCTCCTTTTTAATGCCAGGAAACTCGCCAGTGTGGCTTCTTGTGTGTTTGTTTAAGCTTTTTTTCAGGCTGAATTTTTGACCACAAACAGAGCAGGAAAAAGGCTTCTCACCAGTGTGGGTTATTGCATGGGATTTTAAGGAACTCTTCCAGCTGAATTTTTGACCGCAAATTGAGCAGGAAAAAGGCTTTTCACCTGTGTGGATTCTCGTGTGGGCTTTTAAGGTTTTCTTCAAGGTGAACTTTTCACCACAAATTGAGCAGGAAAAAGGTTTCTCTCCAGAGTGGGTTTTTGTGTGGTCTTCTAAGACATGCTTTCGGCTGAATCTTTGACCGCAGACTGAGCAGGAAAAAGGCTTCTCGCCAGTGTGGCTTTTGGTGTGTGATTTTAACTGTTCATTCAGCCTAAAATTTTCACCACAAATTGAGCAGGAAAAGGGCTTCTCACCAGTGTGGATTCTCGTGTGGACTTTTAAGTTTTTCTTCCAGGTGAACTTTTCACCACAAATTGAGCAGGAAAAAGGTTTCTCACCAGAGTGGATTCTTGAATGGCCTTTTAGGGCACTTTTCCAGCGGAATGTTTGACCGCAAACTGAACAGGAAAATGGCTTCTCACCAGTGTGAACTAACATGTGTAATTTTAAACGATACTTGAATCGAAAGGTTTTCCCACACTGAGAACACTTGTGATCACCTTCTGACTGTTCGTCGCCATCAGTGTGCGCAGAGTCGGACGTGTCGTCATCATTAGTTTTCACGTGCTGACTGGAGCTTTTGCTTAGAGGCTCCTGCCAGTTCTTTTCTTCATTTTTAACCCGATTCTCTGTAGTTAAACCGGTCTCAGTCACGGGCAACTCTGTGAGATGTTCCTCCTCTTTAACACAAACAAGCTCCACATCCTCCTCCTGTTTAACACAAACAAATTCCGCATGGTCCTCCTCATCCTCTTTAACACAAAATACCTCCGCATCCGCCACCTCCTCTTTAACACAAATAAGCTCCGCCTCCTCCTTTATAATGCCAGGAAACTCTGGTTCCTGCCGCAGAGGAGAAATGGATTCTTCACTGAACACTGTGGGACACAAGACACACATGGTTTTAGATCATCCACAATAAACCACAAAATACCCAAATAATGGGCTTGTAAAGGTGAGGACATCTGCATTTGTTATCTAGGTAAAATTTAATTTTATCATGCCATGTATGGGACTTATCGGATTATTTTAGTCATGCTTAATCTTTTTGTTTCTCATGTATCCTGGGCTGTACTTTTGTTGTTAGGTCTTTAATTGTTACTTTGTCTGCAAAAATGAAAGCAATTATTCGGGGGTTTACGAAGGGATTAAAGTTGAATGTCTCAGCCGAATTCTGCTTCGATACTGGTTTCCTCCGCACCATCATCATCAAATTAACTATTTCTAATCACAGGGCAATCCAGGCAACTTAAGTAGGGGTGGCCACACTGGTTAGGTGTAAACCTGTATATTTCCAATAAATTATTATTATCATGCCCTGCGGAGAGGGGCCCTCCCCCCTGGGAGGTGTGAGAATTTTCCCACCGTGATCCGCCGCGTGTCGTAAGAGTCGACTAAAGTGGAGGGAGCGAGGGGACTGGGGATCCTCTCCTCCCTATCTCTACACCCTAAGAGACAGCAAGGCAAAGAAAGGGGGGGGGGGGCGAAAGGTCTCGCAAACCCTAGTTATAGGGTCACTAAATGTGAGAGGATGTGGAAGTAAAGCGACTGAGTGGAAGAAAGAGGAGATCGGAAGGATAATGATAAAAGGAAGGTTGATGTGTTAGCCTTGAGTGAAACAAAGATGAAAGGAAAGAGTGAATTACAGCTTGGAGGTATGTATGGTAGAAATTCGGGAGTTAGATGTGGACATGCTAGAGATGGAGTGCCTGTGCTTGTGAGTGAGAAAGCAAAGGAAAAACTGGTGGAGTGGAAAGAGATATCTTCCAGATTGATGTGGGTGAGGTTAAAGTGGGGTGTAGAAGTATGGATGTTTATAAGTGCATATGGACCTGGTTCAGAAAGAAGTGCTGAGAAGAGAGAGGAGTTCTGGAAGGATTTGTCCGAGTGTGTGGCAAGAGCAAAAGAAGGGTGGAAAGTGGTAATACTAGGAAGTACAAATACAAGGAAGAAATGAGAGTGGGAAGATATTGATTGAGTTATGTGTGGAAAATGAGTTGGTGATTGGAAATACATTGTTTAAAAAGAGGGACGTGAATAAGTATACTTTTGTCAGAGTGGATGGTGGTGAGATGGTGGACAGAGCACTGATGGATTATGAAGTGGTTAGGAAAGGGATGTTAAGTAGATTGTTGGATGTCCATGTTTACAGAGGTGAAATGAGTGGTATGTCCGATCATTTTTATGTGGAAGGAAAACTGAGAATAGATGGATCGTGGAGGGCTAGTTATAAGAAGAGTGTGAGGGAAGAGGTGAAAATGTCAGCGTCGAATCAGGCAGAAAATGAAAGAGTTTAAAAAGAGGATAGGGGAAGAGTATGTGTGGATTAGTAAAAGAGAAGTGGAGAGAGTGGAAATGGAATGGAAGTTGATTAAAGAGGCAGTGTTGAGGAGTGCAAAAGAAGTGTGTGGAATGAGAAAAGTTGGTGTAGGTATTAGGAAAGGAAGTGAATGGTGGAATGATGAGGTATCAGAGGCTGTGACAGAGAAGAGACGTGCCTTTGAGAAGTGTCTGCAAGATAAGAGTGGTGAAGCGTTTGAAAGGAATAAAGTGAAGAAAAGGTTGTTAAAAGCGGCAGTGGAAGCAGCAAAAAGGAAAGCAAATGATGAATGGTGTCGAAAGATAGGAGTGAACTTTGAGGAAAGGAGAAAAGTCTTCTGGAAATAAGTGAAAAGAATAAGAAAGAGCAAGTCTGGAAAGGAAGAGAAAGTGAAAGATAAGGATGGTAAATTGCTGGTTAGCGGTACTGCAGTCAGGATGAGATGGGCAGAGTATTTTGAAGAGTTGCAAAATGTTGAAGATTGGAGAGAAGTGAGAGTCGGGGTGATCGATGGTATGGGGAGAATGCCCGTGTTGGGTGATTTAAATGTGAAGCCTGTGGAAACATGGGAGGTGCAAGAGGCAGTGAAAGAAATGAAAAGGGGGAAGGCACCTGGGTTGGATGGTTGTACTGCTGAATGCTTGAAATAAGGTGGAACAGCTATGATTGACTGGTTAGTACGCTTGTTGAATGTATGCTTTTTAGGTGCTGTGGTTCCTGTTGATTGGTGTAGTGCATGCGTAGTGCCATTGTATAAGGGTAAAAGTGATAAAAATGAATGTAGCAATTTGAGAGGTATCAGTTTGTTGTCTGTGCCGGGTAAGCTGTTTGGAAGAGTCTTGATTAAGGGAGTGAGAGGAAGAACGAATGAGGTGGAGATGGAGGAAAAATAAATAATTATTATGATTTATGCTTCCTTTGCTTTTCAGTGTCAAGCTTTTAGCTTTAATTTTGCTTTATTGTCCTCCCATCTAAGTCATTCACGATAAGACATCATAAATGGTAATATATGAATTAAACAAAAACAATCTGAAGAGCCATTTAGGAGCCAAGAGGGTTGGCAAATTTTAATGACCCAAGCTAAAAAAAAAACAAAAGCCGGTTCTCTAAAAAGAGTCGTAACACCCAACGCTACAACAGCCCATTCCAGTTAGATTGAATTCATTAAACTCACTTTTTATTGTTTACTGCTGATTGTTGTTTCATGATATTGTTTATTTTTTTGCACATCAAATGTAAGATACATCTGTTGCTGGCGAGGTCCATTAAATATTACAACTACCTGTCTGTTCTTCTATATTCAACTGACTAGAATATTGCTCTATACATTTCAAATTATTTGACATACAACGTATTATTAAAATAATGGCAAGAGTTACTTCCCCTGGTATAGAGTAATGCAGTTACTAACTCGGTTAATTTTAGGAAGAAGTAGCGACTAACTATAAGTAATTACTTTCTTTGAATAACGTGCCCAACACCGGGGATGGGAATGGTCTCACTAAAACGGCACTTCGGGTTGTTTTTGTTAATTTTATCCATATAATAACGATTATTCGTGAGCGACACGCCACTAATACAAATGATGTTGTGCCGAAAATTGTCCATCGCGGCATGAAATGTCGCTCCTAACGCAAATGTTACTAAAACAACTTTGTATAGCTTATTTTGGGGAGAATTGAGAACATGATGCCCTCGGCTAGAGTAGCCAAGATGGCCGCTCATCGTCAGTGTGAGGCTGTTGTTACCCTGTCGCCTCCCGATTGTATTTTACGTACAAGAAAATATGATTACAAATATATTATATGGAAGGTTACAAAGTAGGAAAATAATAACTTACCTGCTCTGTTCACACAAGTCGAAGCTGCTTGCAAACAGCCATTTTGTAGCGGTATCTCCATCTCCTCTTTGGGACTTGGAAGCTCCATTTTCAACATCCTTTCCCTCTCTAGCCCTTTTCAAGCTCCAGATCGATTCTCTCCCAAGTCCAAAGGCGCCTTTGCACGCGAATAAATCAGTCAAATGACAGATTCCACTTCGAGTCTGGCTGTGTGCTTCGTTTCCGCACTTATGACCGGAAATATGAATCAGACGCTAGGGGGCAGCACAACAGTAGAACAGTGATGGGAATGACAGCTCTTTTTCGGCTCGGCTCACTAAAAAAAATGTCTCTTTCGGCTCCTAAACGGTTGTTCAGGTTTTTTTTTTCATTATATAGCCAAGAATGATAAAACATTTTAAACTAAATTAATTCATTTTGAATTATTCCAAGCTTTTTAACGCGACTGGATCGGAATACCATGTTGCTGGATCAAACATGACTTATGTTTTTCAACCTTTTGTTTTCCTAAAAAAATAATCTAAAAACATGCTGTCAGTTGAAAATGCTTAAAAATGTTTTATTTTCTAAAATTTAAACTGACATTATAAAGTTTTTCTTATTGTTTGTGGTCACCGTGGCTCAGGGATTAATATTCATTTTGGTTAATAATTTTGCTGCAATATAATATGAGATTATACAAGATTTTTAACCTGTTTTTCAAGTTTTACTGAACATTCTATTTTGTTTTATTCGATCACCATTATTATTTTTTTCAGAAAATAAAACGAGCAATAATTATTTTCAGTTACTTTTAGTAAAATAACAAAATTATCATCCAAAATGTGCGCAAGAATCTTAAATTATTCCATTTACTTTATTAGGTTTTTGCCAAGCATTCTTAAACAGCTTCATTAAAAAAAAAAAAAAATTAAATACAGGCGCCGCTGAGGTA
This sequence comes from Urocampus carinirostris, assembly GCF_059441175.1. NCBI lineage: Eukaryota > Metazoa > Chordata > Actinopteri > Syngnathiformes > Syngnathidae > Urocampus > Urocampus carinirostris. The sequence goes on from NC_142364.1 coordinate 973,871, forward strand.
GTTTACGAGTGTTGTTCACAATCTATGAAGCAACCGGTTGTGTTCAGCCCTTCCTTTGCGCTCTTCTGACTTTCCACAGAGTCCACTTTCATCGATGAATTTCTTTTCAATATAACAAACCGCTAAAAGATAGATAGATGCTTTATTCATCCCCGTCGGGAAATTCACACTTCCAGCAGTAGACTTGAGTTGAAAAATAAAATAATAAAGAAAGCAGGCGGTGCTGTGTCCAGAGTCACGTGATTGAAGTCCCCAGAGATTAAACAGGATGGCCTCGGGTGCTGTGTTGTAGTTTAGCAACAGCGGAATGGATGACGTCACACGCTAGGCCAAAAGTTCGACGTCCCTGCAGCAGATGGGAATCTTTGTGCCCAGGGTTACACCACCTCGTGTTCACGTAGATAGCGAGTCTGCCTCCTCTCCGCTTCCCGCAGGCTTTTGTGTCTCTGTCTGCCCTAACAGCGCTGAAGCCGGGTAGCTCCACGTTAGCGTCCGGGATGCTACACGTGAGCCACGTTTCCGTAAAACACAGCAAACTGCACTCCTTGTACACTTTATTGTTTTTCACAATCACAGTCAGTTCGACTTATTTGGTAGGGATTTCGAATTTACCATGAATACGGATGGTACCGAAGGCTTATATCGCCGCTAGCCGCTTAGCCTTCACCTTAGCTCCGGCTCTGCAGCTACGATAGGGCCCCCTCATCACGCCGGCACGAGAATTCTTCAGGGTGAATGATTTTTTTTTTTTAATTTAATTGACTATAAGGGATTTAATATAATACAAATCAAATTTTGCTGAATGCAGTGGGGATTTTTCACAGGGATTCAGGGCTTGGGGTCAGTGTGGCCTGGACAAGAATTATGTTTACATAATACCGAGAACGAGGACAAGGGGTGAAGCGGGAAAAGGAGACAAAGTTTCTGATAAGCTTAATTGTTTTGAGCCCTCTAGACGTGGCGGCGTCTTCCGGCGAAGAGGAGGCGGCGGCGCGCCCATGGGAGGAGGAGTTCCTGGCCCACTCCAGGGGAGGAGTCGGCACGCCCCAACGGGAGTGGCCGATGCCCCGACGTGTCAAAAGAAACGGAACACGGGAGCACAGACAGACAGGAATCGGAGACAGACAGATCGGAGAACGAGAGATGAGAGGCTCGCCAAGACTAATTCGATAATAATTCGACAAAATTCGATGGAGTTCACTTAATAAGAAAATAAATCTGCCCCCGTGTGGAAAAGCCTGTCTCTTGTCAATATGTTTACCAAAAATCAAGAAAAAAGCACGCAGTGTTAGGAGAATAAAGTTTGTTTTTGGTTAATGGAGTCAGATAACTAATTTGAACAATTTGGTAAACGATACATTTATAATATAGTTTTTCCCCTAACGAGGGTAGGGAGTTGATTCCTCGAAGAAACGCATTCTTGTGCGTTAAAACCCATAACGATAGGATAGAAAGTCATCCAAAGTGTATATGTCAAACGGGATGAAAAACAACGAAGATAGAGGCAGACACTTAAAACAATAAATCACAAAAAGTGCGAAATAACACGGAGCTGCTGGAAAGGCTGCCGCTCGCGACGGCGCCTATGTTAGACCCCATGTGATTAAGGGCGTCACAAATAAACTTGACATGAGCCATATTGAATCTTTTTTTATTGTAATTTATTGAGTTAAATAAATAATAAACACAGCAACAATGTTTATCTTCATTATGTCAAATAAAAAAATTGGATAGTTGATGGCGAGTCACAGCATGTGATCCCATACACATGCATATAAAAATGGCTGCCCTTTGTTTTAAGTAACGAAAAGTAACTCTCAGCTTGGAATAAAATGGGGATCCCTGTGTCAGGGTCTCCAAGGTTATGAAATGTGATAACTGATATGTCTCTTATGGGACATTAAATCAAATTACAATGGGAATATTTGGTCAAGGATACACATGTTTAATAAGATGTTGTATTAACCATATTGAGCGATACTCCTTTAATTTTTAGTGGTCACGACTGAGTTAGAGACGGAGTCAAAATTGACTAATAACAGTTAGTAGTGCCAATTACTAACACAACATGTGGGTTATATAGACTATTATTCATTGAAACCAAAGAACAAACCCAAATTACAGGCATAAGTGAGCGGCATGGGGGTATTCCTTCACCACGAGGGGTGGTAGGGTCACCATTTCCTGTGGTGTGTCATGGTCAAAGGGTGGCCCCCCATCCCTCTCCAGGCCAACAAATAACTTCTGTATTTTCAAATTATAATTCTAAATAGGCTTTTTTTGCACAACTGGAATGATACAGGGCATAATATACTTCAGTTCACACGATACTTTGTCGCCAGGAAATAATTGAGAAGCACTCCATTACATGTGAAAATAAATGTTCATTTGTTCTTTTTTTAAATAAGTTGCTTGGACTAGACCAATATTTTCTGAACTGGGAGTGCTATCATTTTGCATTTTATGACAAGGTAGGTACTGTAAGGTTTTAACATTTATTATACTGATATCTGACTCCGAAACCCTTCCCGTGTCTTGCCGATGAAGTGTTCACGCCCCATGATCAAGCCCCTGGCTGATTGCATCAACAGAGGAGAGGTGATAAATCATTGTTATCTGCACAGACTGAAATAAAAGACACATTCCAAAACACGGGTAGTTTACGACACCCTTCAAAAAAGTTGCACTCAAGGCTGAGGTCAAACTTAGGACAAGTATTTTTGAGTATAACCTCTGAGAAGAGGACATTGTTTTCTTAAGGTTATTGCAGGTCACTATGATCAAGTACACACAAAAACATAACTGGCACAGAAGAGGAACTTTTCTTAAAAAATCACGTGGAAATAGCAATACTGGTCTGAAAAAAAAATCCCATTTAGGTTTTTTACCCATAATCATGCAGCCCTAATGTACACACACATTAAATTTAAACATGTCAATGACATCAAGAGTAGACATGTCTGTACATGAAGTGGTAGGTTTATTTTTTTAATGTAAACGTAAGAAATAAAATCATATCAAGCAGAGTGACCAATGCTATTTTCACCAGCACATGTGTGATCCGAGCTCTGGCTTGAATTGAGAATCTTTGACCACAAACCGAACAGGAAAACGGTTTCTCCCCGGTGTGTTGTCTTGTGTGTCTTTCTAAGGTGCTTTTACCTCTTAATTTTTGACCGCAAATGGAGCAGGAAAAAGGCTTCTCCCCAGTGTGGATTCTCGTGTGGCATTTTAAGGAATGCTTCCAGATAAAAATGGCTTCTCACCAGTGTGGGCTCTTTTGTGTTTGTTTAAGCTTCCGCGCTGGTTAAATTTTTGACCGCAAATTGAGCAGGAAAATGGCTTCTCGCCAGTGTGGGTCGTTATATGTTTGTTTAAGCTTCTTTTCAGGCTGAATTTTTGACCACAAACAGAGCAGGAAAAAGGCTTCTCCCCAGTGTGGATTCTCGTGTGGTATTCTAAGGCATGCTTCCAGCTGAAACTCTGACCGCAAACTGAACAGGAAAATGGCTTCTCACCAGTGTGGGTTCTTGTGTGTCTTTTTAAGGTCCCGCTCCGGTTAAACTTTTGATCGCAAACTGAACAGGAAAATGGCTTCTCACCAGTGTGGATTCTGATGTGGTATTCTAAGGCACTCTTCCAGATGAATTTTCGACCGCAAACTGAGCAGGAAAATGGCTTCTCACCAGTGTGACTTTTGGTGTGTAATTTTAAATTCCTACGAAGAGTAAATCTTTCACCGCAAACTAGGCAGGAAAAGGGCTTCTCAACAGTGTGGATTCTGGTGTGGTATTCGAAGGCACGCTTCAATCTGAATTTTTGACCGCAAACTGAGCAGGAAAACGGTTTCTCCCCGGTGTGGAGTCTGGTGTGTCTTTTTAAGCTGCTTTTATGGCTGAATCTTTGACCGCAAACAGAGCAGTCGAATGGCTTCTCACCAGTGTGGATTCTGGTGTGGTATTCTAAGGCACGCTTCCAGCTGAATTTTTGACCACAATCTGAGCAGGAAAATGGTTTCTCACCAGTGTGGCTTTTTGTGTGTGATTTTAAATTCCCACTAAGAGTAAATCTTTCACCGCAAACTAGGCAGGAAAAGGGCTTCTCACCAGTGTGGATTCTGGTGTGGTATTTGAAGGCAAACTTCCATCTGAATTTTTGACCGCAAACTGAGCAGGAAAACGGTTTTTCCCCGGTGTGGAGTCTGGTGTGTCTTTTTAAGCTGCTTTTACGGCTGAATCTTTGACTGCAAACAGAGCAGGAAAAAGGCTTCTCATCTGTGTGGAGACTTGCGTGTCTTTTTAAGCTTTCTTTACAGCTAAAATTCTGACCACAAATTGAGCAGAAAAAAGGTTTCTCACCAGTGTGTGTTATTGCATGCGATTTTAAGGAACTCTTCCAGCTGAATCTTTGACCGCAAACTGAGCAGGAAAAAGGCTTCTCCCCTGTGTGGAGATTTGCGTGTCTTTTTAAGCTCCCCCTCTGGTTAAATCTTTGTCCACAAACGGAGCAGGAAAATGGCTTCTCACCAGTGTGAACTACCATGTGCAATTTTAAACGATCCTTGAATCGAAAACTTTTCCCACACCGAGAACACTTGTGATCACCTTCTGACTGTTCGTCGCCATCAGTGTGCGCAGAGTCGGACGTGTCGTCATCATTAGTTTTCACGTGCTGACTGGAGCTTTTGCTTAGAGTTTCCTGCCAGTTGTTTTCTTCATATTTAACCCAATTCTCCGTAGTTAAAGAGGTCTCAGTCACGGGCAACTCTGTGAGATGTTCCTCCTCTTTAATACAGACGGGCTCCACATCGTCCTTCTCCTTTTTAATGCCGGGAAACTCGGGTTCCTTTCGCACAGGAGGAAAGAATTCTTCACGGACATCTGTGGGACACAAGACACACGTGGTTTTGTATCATCCAAAATCATGCAAGGTAAGGATCTTGGCTTTTGAGTGCAACAAGAAAAAAAATGAAAGCTAAAGTTTGCCATACTTCCCAGTTTGTTTGGCTTCATAGATATTGACTCGTGCGCCCACCCAGCTGTTTGACTGACACCATACACCAGCCTATCACAGTAGTGCACGCAGACAGTCAATACACACACACACACACACAGCCCAGCGATAGCATTTGCTGTGTGCTCTTTTCTGACCACAATTGTATTGTATTTATTTATTCAGCCAGTATAAACCATAAACATGATATATACAAGAAATCATTTGACACGCAAACTCTCAATAATGATAATATAATAGATTTAAAACAATAAAGAATAGAGTAAAAAAATATATTGTAGTGTATAATACAAGGTAATTCAATAGAATCATTTAAAAAGAAAGAATATGTAAATAACAAGACTAGTAGAATAGGTCAGAGGAACGCCGTTGGCATAATAATACTATACATAATAACCTAAATCAATTCCCGTTGAACATACGAATAGCGGAAGGGTAAAAACTCTCTTTAAGACGTGTAGTCTTGCTCACAATGGAGCGAAGACGGCGACCTGACGGCAGGTCATCAAAGTACCTGTGAGCAGGGTGACTGGGATCGTCCATAATTTTTAGTGTCCGTTTTCTCGTTCGTTCGATGTAGATACTATGCAGGGACGGGAGGCCAGTACCTATTATTTCCTCTGCCGTCCTCACTACTGATTCCATCTTTGACAATTCCTTCTGATTGACGCGACCAAACCAAACTGTGATTGACCTAGTTAAAACGGATTCAATGATAGCACGATAAAAATTGACTAGAGTGGATTGACGGACTCTGAATGATTTGAGTTGATGAAGGAAGTAGAGCCTTTGTCTGGCTGACTTTAGAATATCAATAGCATTGACAGTCCATGTGAGGTCAGCTGACAAGTAAGTACCCAGAAACTTGAATGAATGGACCAGAATGGGCTACTCTGATATCAATGACAATTGAGGACAATTCAGTTCAAAATTCAGAAAGCAGAGGACCAGCAATAGCAGAGGCGCTCAGGTAGCGAGGGGTCCCTGTAGTAAACAAATTTCAGGTCAACCACCTCGAATCTCTCAAGATGGAGTACACTTAGTTCTTTTCTGTTAGGGAAAATAAATCCACCCCATGTGCAAATGTCGGCTTTTTAAAATATCTGTATACATACAAGATTATTTTAGCCGAGACTGGATCCACAAGTCCTGGTATCAAAATTTCCCAGACAAAATATAATGCATTTTGAACAGCCTGCCCTGGCATTGAACTAAAGCCCAGTCAGTGAATATCTCTATTGCATTAAACTCAGTCAATCGTGTAAAATCCTTGATAGTCAAATGTATAAAATCCTTTAGTATACAACCGTTTTTTACCCTAGACATATTTGTAAAGAACATTCTTTTGTGATAACCTTGCATTAAATCAGGGTCACACCGTTTCAATACCAGCGTTTTGAGTAGGAAAAGGCAAAATAAACATGTTACCTAATGTTAGGGAAAAAAACATAATACAACTGTATCGTGTTCGAAATTGTTCGAATTAGTTATCTGACTCCATTAACCAAACACAAACTTTATTCTCCTAACAATGCTAGCTCGTTTCTTAATTTAGGCAAAATGAACAAAGATAGCCGGCATTTTCACACGGGGGCAAATTTATTTTCTTAAGGTATTTAAGTGAATTCCATCAAATTATTGTCGAATTACTCTAATTAGTCTTCGTCGAGCCTCCCTCTCATTCCTGATCTGATCTTCCATCTCTCCTTCAGCCTTTCGTCCACGTCTTTTCAAAAGCCGGAGCGTCGCCCACCCCCCGTGGGGCGGGTCAGGTGCTCAGCTTCACCACCTCCTCGCCGAAAGGCGCCGCCATGTCTAAAAGACCCACACCAACAAACCTTATCCCCGTTATCAAAATTCCCCAGCCGAAACACTTCACACTTGGAACGGTGCGACCTGTCATCGAACTTCAGCCTCCTCTGTGAAAAATCTTCATTGCATTCAATAACTGTCATTTGTGTATAAAATCCCTTATAGTCAAATGAATACAATATAAAATCCTTCGCTAATCAAAAGTGATTTATATACGGTGTGCATTACCGTTCTATTAACTTCCCAACAAAGGCAAGACGAAGTGGTTTTGGTGACAAGTTCGCTATTACATTCCCGAAAAGTGAGATAAAAGTGAGATAAAACCAGGTAAAAGTGGTTATAGTATCGGGAGTGAGGTCTGCAGGGGTGAATTTCTCGCCATAACACCGCCACGTAAGCACATTAGTCAGCTGGCTGCTACACGCTGCTAGTGTTCTATTTATATCTGTGATTATTATCCTGTCCCCACCCGATTGTATTTTACGTACAAGAAAATATGATTTCAATGATTTTATATGAAAGGTAACAAAATAGGAAATAAATAACCAACCTGTTCTGTTCAACACAACTCGAAGCTGCTTACAAACCGCCATTTTGTAACGGTGACTCGACCTCCTCTTTGGGACTTGGAAGCTCCTTTTTCAACATTCCTTTTCCTCTCTTGACCCTTTTCACGCTCCAAATCGATTGTCTTCCATGTCCAAATGGGGCTTTCCGCGAGAATAGATCAGTAAAATAACTGTGGTGAGAGCTCGACCTCCAGTCTCGCTCAGTGTTTTTATCGTTTCCGCATTCATTCTCTGACGCTAGAGGGCAGCACACCACGAGAACGATAATGGGAATTCCGTCTCTTTTTAGAGAGCTGGCTTTTTCGGCTCAACTCACTAAAAAGAGCCGGATCTTTCGGCTCCCAAGCAGTGTAGTTTTTTTTCCAAATGATATTTTACCAATAATACTAAAACTTTATGAACTAATTCAATTCATTCCAAGACCGACAGGAATGTTCTATGCAGTCCTGTTCCCATACCTGTCGCGCTCCAGGGCTCCATGCCCTTACAAAGTGTCGTATTTTCCCTTACAAAATACAAACCAACCATATTTTTTTTTTTGCAAACGTGTTTATTTATGGGGTTTAACATGTTATATTGTACATGAGTTTCGTTATATCATATATATTGTTCATTAACATTTTGTGTGAGATACTGAATTGCTCGACACAAATGAGGTTTATTATAAAAAAGTTCAAAAATGAAGTCGCTTGGACGTTCACTGTAGAATGAGAAAATACATTAAGTAGAATATTGAATTTTCTTATTCAAATTATTAATTCATTTTCTGCATTAAATTATTGTTGGTAATATACTGACTACTCGGCGACTCCATTCTGAAGAAAAAATATTGAATCATGAAAAACAGACAAAGAAATAACCATCAAAACATCTAGGTAGAGCGCTCGTCTTGGGATCAAGAGGTCTCAGGTTCGATTCCCGGCTCCTCCGTGTTATATGTCGAAATGTCCTTGGGCAAGACACTGAATCCCTAATGCCCCAATAAGCAGGTAAGCGCCTTGAATGGCTGACTCCCTATTGGTGTGTGAGTGTGTGTGTGAATGGGTAAGTGTGAAGCACATTGTAAAGCACTTTGGAAGGTCTTCATTGACTTGAAAAGCGCTATAGAAATGCAGACCGTTCACCGTATCATTGGTATTTGGTTGCACCACCTTTGGCTTTTGTGACAGCTTGCAGTTTCTAGGGCATGTGACAAACAGTATTCTTCATCAATCTGGTGACAACGCTCTTTGATTTCAGTTGCTAGATCATCTTTGCAGGTCGGAGCCTTGCTGTGGACAATTTCGTTCAATTTCCACCACAGGTTTTCAATTGGGTTAAGATCTGGGCTATTTGCAGGTCATGACATTGACTAGATGAGTCTATCTTCAAGGAATGCTTTCACAGTTTTTGCTCTGTGGCATGATGCATTGTCCATCCATCCATTCATCCATTATCTGCACCGCTTATCCACAGTAGGGTCGCGGGGGTGCTGGAGCCCATCCCAGCTGTCTTCAGGCAGTGGGCAGGGGCCCCACTTAGGGACAGGTATGGGTAGGGTTACTTTAACTGGATTACTTTCAATTACTTTTGGATTACTCCAATACCAAATATTCTAATAAAAGACAAAATAAACTAAATATGAATAAAATGATGGCTCCCAACACGTGGTAAGCTTTCTCTCCTGGCTTTGATCTCTTTGATCTCCGGCAAAACTAACATCAAATGCGACAGAAACAAAATGAAAATAAATCCAAACAGCTTGCCAAAATCATTTTTGCCGTTCCATGTATTCCATTACTCCCCAAGCCTGCACAAGATTTTGTCATTTTATTCGTATTTGGTTTGTTTTGTGTTTTATTAGCACATTTGGTATTGGAGTAATCCAAAAGTAATTGAAAGTAATCCAGTTAAAGTAACCCTACCCAACCCTGCCTAAGGACAATTTGGACCGGCCAATTAACCTGACATGCATGTCTTTGGAATGTGGAAGGAAACCGGAGTGCCCGGAGGAAACCCACGCAAGCACGGGGAGAACATGCAAACTCCATACAGGAGGTTCGATCTCATGACCTCAGAACTGTGCCGCACACGTGTTAACCACTGTGCCGCCGTGCTGCCCATGATGCATTGTCATCTTGGACAATGAGTTTATTAGTTTCAGTCAAAAGTTTCTTGTTCATTGAGATCCTTTCTCTTATCCTGTAATGAGAGTTCCTAGGAAGCTCCATTTTTCCGTTTTGCACGATCCACGTCTTTCTCCTAAGAGAGAAGGGCCGAAACAAATTTCGAAGGCTTTCGGTGGCGCTTCCCATCGATTGGTCCAGAGTGCACTTAATTTTGTCACCTCGACAAATAATAACAATAATACATGCATCCACAATTAGATTTGTCTTTATTGTTATTGATCAAAACGTAAGGAATATTGTTTACAACACAATTAGACGTGGCGCTTCGTGATAAACCCGTCATAAAAGACTTAATAGAGAAAAATAGGATAAAAAGAAGGACAGGATTAATAGGCACAAAAATAAAAGACATTCAGAAAGTATTTCAGTCAATAGTTAAACATAATGAACAGATATCATAGTAGTTTGTTACTATAACAGGATGTTTAATTGAACAGCGCCCCCCAAAGAACTTTTTGTCATATTGCCACATTTCAGGCTTCAAACGTCAACAGCAATTTGCATACTCGGCAGCCAATCAGAAGCCTGCATGAAATAACTTCTGAGCGTTATAAAGTCGTGCAATAGCATATCATTTTCCAAAGTAGGCGCACAGAGAACACAAGAAAAATGGAGAAGTGGTTAGGAATTGAGTCAAAACCTCAGCCCCAGAAGGATTCAAAAGAAGCTAACAAAATTGATGACGCTACCAAACGTAAACATACATTAAAAGCCTCGTGGAAAGAGTTCACGTGGCTTGTAGCAGACGAAGCAACGCAAACATGGCTTGAATGAAGAGGAGTAAATACAGGTACACACTGATGGCAGATGGAAAACAGCCATGTCATATACATAATTGAATGTTATAAGTAGATTTATAATAAACTTAAATTTAAAGTGTTGTTCTGTTATATATTGTGATGATCAATTCTTAATACTTGGCAACAATGTTTTTTTTTACGGTGAGTCGTCTTTTGTGTTTCAAGTTGTGAAAAATGGGACAGGCAACTTTATGGCTGGTGTCCGCTAACTTTTTGTCACAAATTTCAGACACTGCTTTAAGCTACAAAAAAAAAAAAAGAAGATTTATTTAACGATCCTGAATTGAAACCAAAATATTTTAACATTTTATATCGTATTTACAACAACAAAAAAATGAAGTGTTAGCCTCCTGTTTTCTCAGCTTAGCCAACTAACTCCAGAAGCTCCCCGATGACTTCTGAATGATCCAATGTCGACCTAAATGGCTAACAATAACAGAGTGAGCCTGCAATGAAATCATATCAAGCAGTGACACAATTTAAACAGCACACGTGTGATCCTGAGCTTTGGCCTGACTTGAAAATCTGAGGCCGCAAGCTGAGCAGGAAAAAGGCTTCTCACCAGTGTGAGTTCTTGTGTGTTTTTTTAAGTGTTCTTTACAGTTGAATTTTTTGCTGCAAATTGAGCAGGAAAAGGGCTTCTCACCGGTGTGGATTCTAGTGTGTTTTTTTAAGTGTTCTTTACGGCCGAATTTTTTACTACAAAATAAGCAGGAAAAAGGCTTCTCACCACTGTGGGTTCTTGTGTGGTCTTTTAAGGCTTTCTTCCAGGTGAACTTTTCACCACAAATTGAGCAGGAAAAAGGTTTCTCGCCAGAGTGGATTCTTGAATGGTCTTTTAGGGCATTCTTCCAGCTGAATCTTTGACCGCAAACTGAGCAGGAAAAAGGCTCCTCAGCAGTATGGGTTCTGGTATGTGTTTTTAAGTGTGCCTTCTGTCTGAAATGTTCACCACAAATTGAGCAGGAAAAGGGCTTCTCACCAGTGTGGATTCTGGTATGGTATTCTAAGGCATGCTTCCAGCTGAATCTTTGACTGCAAGTTGAGCAGGAAAAGGGTTTCTCCCCGGTGTGGAGTCTCATGTGTCTTTTTAAGCTGTCGTTACAGCTGAATTTTTGACTGCAAACTGAGCAGGAGAAAAGCTTCTCACCAGTGTGGGTTCGCGTGTGTTTTTTTAAGTTTCCCTTCAGGCTGAATCTTTGACCGCAAACGGAGCAGGAAAATGGCTTCTCGATAGCGTGAACTGCCAAATGCAATTTTAAACGGTACTTGAAACGAAAGGTTTTTCCACACTGAGAACACTTGTGATCACCTTCTGACTGTTCGTCGCCATCGGAGTCGGATTTGTCGTCATCGGTTTTCACGTGCTGACGGGAGCTGCTGCTTGGAGGCTCCTGCCAGTTCTTTTCTTCATGTTTAACCCGAGTCTCCGTAGTTAAAGAGGTCTCTGTCACGGGCAACTCTGTGAGATGTTCCTCCTCTTTAACACAAACGAGCTCCACATCCTCCTCTTCTTCTTTCACACAAACAAGCTCCACATCCTCCTCCTTTTTAATGCCAGGAAACTCTGGTTCCTGCCGCAGACAAGAAATGAATTCTTCACTGATATCTGTGGGACACAAGACACACATGGTTTTAGATCACAGGTGTCAAACCGGCGGCCCGCGGGCCAGATCAGGCCCGCTAAGGGATTGAATCTGGCCCGCGAGACAACACTCAGAGAAGAGCAAGAGAAAAACAAGCTGCAGGTTGAAATATGTCAACTTGATGTTGCCAAAGGCAGGTGCCTCACAAAGACACTGTACTTGTTTTTATTTCTCTTTCTCTCTCTCTCCCGCTCTCTCTTTCTTTCCCACCCCTTTTCTCCCACTCTGTCTCGGTCTCTTTCACTCTCTGTGTCTCCTTTTTTCTCTTCCTTTGTTGTTCTTCGTCTCTTTCTCACTCTGTCTTTTAACCTCTTTTGTTCTAACTTCCCTTTTACTTTTCTCTCTATCCTCTTTCTCTCTTCATACCCTTCGTGCTTTCTTTTCTCTCCTCTGTATTTCTATTTCTCTTTGGATTTCGTTCTTCCTCTCCCTTTCTGTTCCCTCTCTCTCACGACTTTTTATCTTTTGTTTCTTACGCTCTCTCTCTTTTTCTTTCTTTGTCCCGCTCTCTCTCCTTTTCTATCCCTCGTTGTCTTATTTCTTTATCTCTTTTTTCTTTCTCTTGAATCTACTAGTCTGGCCCCCGACAGAATGTTTGTTCTATGGTGTGGCCCTCGAGTTAAAATGAGTTTGACACCCCTGTTTTAGATCATCCATAATAAACCACAAAATACCCAAATAATGGGCTTGTAAAGGTGAGGACGAATTTTCAACCAGTGTGCCGTGAGACCATTTCAAGTGCTACGCAAGAAAATGCCAATTTTATCTTTGTTAAAAAGCATGCCATGTTTTAGTATCATTGCTTTCTTTCAATGACCTGCAAGGTAAATAACATTCATCTATATCGATAGCTGGCAGTAGATAACAATCTTTTACCATCATATGTCCTAGTTAACTGGATTACTTTCAATTACTTTTGGATTACTCCAATACCAAATATGCAAATAAAAGACAAAAGAAACTAAATATGAATCAAATGACAAAATTTTGTGCAGGCTTGGGGAGTAACGGAATACATGGAACGGCAAAAATGATGTTGGCAAGCTGTTTGGATTGATTTTCATTTTGTTTCTGTCGCAGTTTATGTTCGTTTTGCCGGAGATCAAAGAGATCAAAGCCAGGAGAGAAAGCTTACCACGTGTTGGGAGTCATCGTTTTATTCATATTTAGTTTCTTTTGTCTTTTATTAGCATATTTGGTATTGGAGTCATCCAAAAGTCATTGAAAGTAATCCAGTTAAAGTAACCCTACCCAACCCTGCTCACGAGGCAGTGCAAAGGTATATTTATATTACAAATATGTTTAGGACGTTTTAGAGAACACATTTAGGTGCCTTGTAGGTTTTAGATTAGGGGATGGTGCAATAATAGTCTGTGCAGCCCTTTGAGACTCTTTGTGATTAAGGGCCAAATAAATAAACAGATAGATAGATACTTTATTCATCCCCGTGGGGAAATTCCCACTTCCAGCAGTATCATTTTGTTGTTTATTAACAGATGAACAGGATGGCCTCGGGGTGCTTTGTTGTAGTTTAGCAACAGCGGAGTGGATGACGTCACACGCTAGGCCAAAAGTTCGACGTCCCTGCAGCAGATGGAAATCTTTGTGCCCAGGGTTACACCACCTCATGTTCACGTAGATAGCGAGACCACCTCCTCTCCGCTTCCCGCAGGTTTTCTTGTCTCTGTCTAACAGCGCTGAAGCCGGGTAGCTCAGGATAGCTTCGGGTAGCTCCACGTGAGCCACGTTTTCCGTAAAACACAGCAAACTGCACTCCCATCGCTTTGATGTTTTACACCAGCACAGCAAGTTCGTCGGTCTTATTTAGTAGAGAGTTCGCATTTATCATGATTACGGACAGTACCAAAGACTTATACGCCGCTAGACTTCACCTTAGCTCCGGCTCTGCAGCCACTATAGCGCCCCCTCATCACGCCGGCACGAGAATTCTTCAGGGCAAGTAGTTGATTCCTCGAATAAACGCATTTATGTCCGTTAAAAGACATAACGATAGGATAGAAAGTAATCCAAAGTGTAGTTGTCAAATGGGAAGAAAAAGATAGAAGCAGACAATTAAAACAATAAATCACAAAAAGAGTGAAATAACACGGAGCTGTTGGAAAGGCTGCCGCTTGCTCCTATGATGTCTATGATGCTATAAGCTTTAGCAAGTCAAGTTGATTGTTCCAACTCTGTGATTTTAAAAATATTGAATCTTAACAAATCTACAAACTCATGCAAGTCGCCCAAGAAGGCTAGTTGTCCATGGAAGACAAAATGCAAGAGAGGTCAGGTCACTGCGGAGGATGCCAATGAGTAATCTTTTCCACACTGCAGCTGGAATTGCCGAGAAAAGGAGAATTGCTATGGCAAACCAAAGCCACCAGAGGAGTTTCTCCTCATTTTTTGGCAGACTCATTTTAATTTTCCCCATCCAATTCGCGGTTTATCGAGTCAGCCTACCAAGAAACATGGTAACAATTTCAAGTGTTTACAAGGACTTCAAACTAAATCCAAACACTTGTAAACAATGAGAAAACAACACTAGAATGTAAGCATTTTCAAAGATTCCAAAAACCCTTAAGAACCTTGTTTAAAGGAACAGGCTCTTGACTGGTGGGGAGCCGTCTCCCGGAGTTCACTTCAAAAGCCAGCTAGTAAAGCCGTTTCGTTCGCAAACCACACATATCAAATACAATGGTGAGAATAGCCAAGATGGCCGCTCATCGTAACATACAGTGTGGGGGTGTTGTTATCCTGTCCCCTCCCGATTTCATTTTACGTACAAGAAAATATTATTTCAAGGGTATTATATGAAAGGTTACAAAGTAGGAAATAAATAACCAACCTGCTCTGTTCACACAAGTCGAAGCTGCTTGCAAACAGCCATTTTGGAGCGGTATCTCCATCTCCTCTTTGGGACTTGGAAGCTCCATTTTCAACATCCTTTCCCTCTCTAGCCCTTTTCGAACTCCAGATTGATTCCCTCCCAAGTCCAAAGGCGCCTTTCCAGGCGAAGAAATCAGTCAAATGACAGTGGCGAGATTCCACTTCGAGTCTTGCTGTGTGCTTCGTCTCCGCACTTAAGACCTGAACTATGAATCAGACGCTAGGGGGCAGCACAACAGTAGAACAGGGATGGGAATTACAACTCTTTTTAGAGAACCGGCTTTTTCGGCTCGGCTCACTAAAAAGAGCCGATTCTTTCGGTTCCCAAATGGTTCGTCATATTTTACGAGGAGCGACTTTAAGTTCAGAGCTTTTGGGGATGTCTGGCTGTTAGTTGTTTTTTCATTTCATTTAAAGTGATATAAGAGCCAACGCACATGCTGGTGTTTGTAACATTTTTGGTGTTTTACTTAAAGAAAACTAGCGTTTGTCATCCTATTTAAAAGTGGTGTCCGTAACTTTAAAATATTCTACTCGCTGACGCCATCCTCTGGCTGAAATCATCATTGCAGCCTCTGTCAAGCTCCTTTTGTTGCACGTGCAAGTGTGTGAAATGCTTAGGCGCCCTCGAATATATTTTTCCTTTTGCATTTTTTATTTTTTTTTATCACTAATTTGCTTTATTTTTTACTTATTTCGTTTTTTGTTTTTTTTAAATAACCCCCTGCCCCCACCTGTGACGTTTCATAATGAAACAGTTATCAATTGAAAGTTGTTTTTTTAGTCAATATTCATAAATATACCACATAGAATTAATGTGAAATAAGGCTACAGAAATGCAAAAAATGAAATTACTTTACAGTACAAAGCTTTATTAATCCAAAACATTTCATACAAAAAGCAACGGCAGAAATTCCGCATTCTAGAAAAGTGGGAAGTCGGAGTTTCCCAACCACCGACCAGGGGAAAAGATATGTTGAACGACGCGATATTTTCCTGGTTGGAGGTTGGAAAAACCCGACTTGCCACCTTTCTCTGAACCCCCCTTTGGGATCTGGTACCATCCGACAATTCGATTTCCCAATATTCTGAAATGAGGCATGAGCTTTTGTTGTGGAATTTGGATAATAACTAATGATAAGTATGTAGGTATCTGGTGAAGGTCGTGAAATGACATTGCTAGAGGTCACAAGGTGATATGCTGAGGGAGCCGGGGCGGACGACCTTCACAAAATATCTTAACTTTATTTGAGAACACCATAAAAGTCAATGTTGAACATCTGGAACTTTGAACGTGTCCCGAATGCAATAAAGCGCGTTCCCTTTTCGCCATATCTCCTCTCTGCGTATATTTTGGGACGACGCCCAACGACGATCCCTCCAAAACTCTGGTGGCGGCAAACCAATGAATTAACAGACTAAACCATTTGACTATTTAATGCAGGGGGGTTGCAAGGGTCTCACCTCGCTGATAAAGCACCCAGGACGCCTACCTGCACGAATGAGAGGCCTGGAACCTTTGTGACATAATGGCAAAACATTTCTATTTTATTTTTGGAGTCATCCCATATATTTTAAGACCAATTTCAGCAAAACCTCAAAACCCGCTCTCCAGACAAAAGATAATTTTTCAGCGGAATTTCTTTCGCGGCATGACGTTCGATGATTTGATAAAATTCATGAAATAATAATGCCAAAGCTTGTGTCCCATATCAACAAACATATCACTTTAAACTTGTATCCCTCCCGCAACTGCTCAAGATCGATGAGGCTCATTTTGACCATTTCTTTTTTGTAAGCAATGGTTTCAAAACAATGTGCAAACAGAGTACTTTTGTAAAAATGTCCCAAAATATTGCAAATAAGGATACTGACGTATTTACCTTCGGTGCAGATGGCGCTGGGCAGAGAGAAGGGCGTTGTGTGCATAACTCCTCCCACCCCTAGCGCTCACCCAGTCAAATTGCTCTGTGTGCTTGGTTGGCGTTACTGGCTGTTTACAGTTTTTCTGTGGGTTTTCATCATAAAGTGTCTCAACAGTAAACCTAAATTGTTTAATGAGCTTTTATATAAATGATTCTTTAATGAAGGATATCCAAAATGGGGTATGTTGGTGTGACAAATTGATAGTAAACTGGAGTAGCTCTTTATATACTGGACCGAACCATTCACACTATTAGCGCTACGTCAGCTATGAGTGCACTATCCTTGACTTTGCGCTTATGAGAATTGGATTACTATGGATGAGATTTGCATGGGTAAAATTTTAACTCCTAGCCATTTGTATTCATGTAGAGAGGCATACATGGCTCGAGAGCAATGGGTTCCAGACCTCTGCTTTAGTGTTAGCGTCACGGACTTCGGATACTGGAAAACTGATTGTATTACAAGGAAGGTTTTAGCCGGGCACGATATTTGGATACCGAAACTTTCCTAAGATAGATCGATCATAAAACGAGGCACCACTGTGTATATTTCATATATACACTCACATAAAGTTTAAGCATGTCAATGACATAAAGAGGACACAAAACTGTAAATTCTGTGTTATATTTCTTAAATGTAAATGCAAGAAATGAAATCATATCAAGCAGAGTGACCAATACCATTTTAACCAGCACACTTGTGACCCTGTGCACTGGCCTGACTCGAGAATCTTAGCCCGCAAGCCGAGCAGGAAAAAGGTTTCTCCCCAGTGTGGATTCTTGTGTGTTTTTTTAAGTGTTCTTTCCTGCTGAATTTTCTGCTGCAAAACGAGCAGGAAAAGGGCTTCTCACCACTGTGGGCTCTTGTGTGGTCTTCCAAGACGTGCTTCCGGTTGAATCTTTGACCGCAAACTGAGCAAGAAAATGGCTCCTCAGCAGTATGGGTTCTTGTATGTATTATTAAGTGCGTCTTCTGTCGGAATTTTTCACCACAAGTTGAGCAGGAAAAAGGCTTCTCACCAGTGTGGATTCTTGTGTGGATATTTAAGGCGCGCTTCCAGCTGAATTTTTGACCGCAAACTGAGCAAGAGAAAGGTTTCTCCCCAGTGTGGAGTCTCATGTGTCTTTTTAAGCTGTCTTTACAGCTGAATTTTTGACTGCAAACTGAGCAGGAGGAACACTTCTCACCAGTGTGGGTTCTAGTGTGTTTTTTTAAGTTCCCCTTCAGGCTGAATCTTTGACCGCAAACGGAGCAGGAAAAGGGTTTCTCACCAGTGTGAACAACCATATGCGACTTCAAATGACACTTGAATCGAAAGGTTTTCCCACACTGGGAACACTTGATATCGCCTTCTGACTGTTCGTCGCCATCGGTGTGCGCAGAGTCGGATGTGTCGTCATCATTAGTTTTCATGTGCTGACTGGAGCTGTTGCTTAGAGGGGCCTGCCAGTTGTTTTCTTCATGTTTAACCCAATTCTCCTTTGTTAAAGAGGTTTCAGTAACGGGCAACTCTGCGAGATGTTCCTCCTCTTTAACACACACAAGCTCCACATTGTCCTCCTCCTTTTTAACATCAGGAAACTCTGGTTCCTTTCGCACAGGAGGAAAGAATTCTTCATGGAGATCTGTGGGACACAAGACACACATGGTATTGTATCATTCAAAATACATGAAAAAAATATCCAAATCATGGATTTGTAAACAGGCTTCGTAAACCTTTTTCATAGTCAAATTCAAGCACTTTCAAGGAGAATTTTTTCCAGTACCTTCTAAAGCAGGGGTGTCAAACTCATTTTAACTCGGGGGCCACACAATAGAACAAACATTCTGTCGGGGGCCGGACTAGCAGATTAAAGAGAAAGGAAAAGAGGGATAAAGAAATAAAAGAAAGAGGGAGGGAAAAGGAGTGAGGGCGGGACAAAGAAAGAAAAGGAGAGGGAGAGAGCGTGAGAAACAAAAGAGATAAAAAGTCGTGAGAGAGGGGAAAAGAAAGGGAGAGGAAGAAAGAAATCCAAAGAGAAAAAAAAGACAGAAGGAGAGAAAAGGAAGCGCAAAGGGCAGGAAGAGAAAAGAGAGAAAGGGAAATTAGAGCAAAAGAAGTTAAAAAGACAGAGCGAGAAAGAAACAAAGAGCAACAAAGGAAGAGAAAAAGAGACACCGAGAGTGAAAGAGACAGAGACAGAGAGTGGGAGAAAAGGGGTGGAAAAAAGAGAGAGAGAGAGAGAGAGAGAGAAAGAGAGAGAGAGAAAAAGAAATACAAGTACAGTGTCTTTGTTCGAGGCACCTGGCTTTGGCAACATCAAGTATTTCAGCCTGCGGCTCGTTTTTCTCTTGCGCTTCTCTGAGTGTTGTCTCGCGGGCCGGATTCAATCCCTTAGCGGGCCTGATTTGGACCGCGGGCCGCCTGTTTGACACCTGTGTTCTTAAGGATTTCATACATTTGACTATAAAGGATTTTATACGATTGACTCATAATGCAATGAAGATTTTCACTGAGTGGGCTTTAGTTCGATGAACAAGGTCAGGGCAGGCTGTTCGAAATGTATAATATTTTGCCTAGGAAATTTTGAGAACAGGACTCGTGGATTTGCTGACGCAGGACGGCAGGCGATGTTGATTTGGGAAGCCAGACATCAAGGCGCTGTGTTGTGAGAACGTTGGGCGCAAAACAACTGCTTGGCACGCCCATGGGAGGAGCCGAGACGCCATCTTGCGGGGAAACGTGGGCCAATAAGAGAAAGCTAAAGGACTTCAGAAGGAGGTTTCACACGGACTTCAACGTCACTTCAGCAGTCTCCTGTTTTACCCTTAGTTCTGATGTTGTGAATAAATCGCCCCCCCCGTGTGAAATGTCGGCTTTCCTGATCATTTTTCTCTCAAAAAACGAGCGTGCATGATTGTTGGAGGAATGTAGATTGTGTTTGTTTAATGGAGTCAGATAACTTATTCCAACAATTTGGTAAACGGTACATTTTGATAGTTAAACTCCAAAACTTCAAAGAAAGAAATCAAAAGGTTTTTCAAAATCAAAGCTAAAAAAAATGGATGTTTTACAAATAGTTTTAGATGATACGTCAATATTTAAGATAATATTTCACGTGTTTGGGACGGATCCCCTCCCAAACATATGAAATAAATAATCACTCCATAGTTTGGTGGACTGAGCAATTCGGAAAACGCTGGACTGTGTAATGTAAGATCAAACATTCGGGAACTCTGTTTGACCCTCACAAGAGCCGTTACTCGAAAAAGAGCCGGAATTCCCATGACTCGTCTAATGAAACTTATCTAAAAGATTGAAAGTCGAATAACAACACAAAATCCATGAAATGCAAAACAATAACATATAAACTACACAGATTAACTCTTTGGTGGTATAAAGAAATGATAAAAGGAAACTTGTAGGCATCAGCTACTTAGCCCATGTGACAAACAAAACCATGAGTGGGAACATTGGGCCTGACCAATAACTGTTGAGGAAAACTTCAGTGGTATGGTCAGAAGATCATCAGGACTGACCAAGATCATTCTTCAGGGCAAAGTCCAAGGGGGCAGAAGAAGAACTGGGCCCACAACATTTAGGAATGGACTGGTGCCAAGTTTACCACAACCCAAGAACAGACCAGGAACCGTCAACAGTAGAGAAAGCTGTCCAGAGTTGCGTCCTTGTTGGTTCCCTGACAAACCATGCTGTTAAGGGATCCTTGAGTCTAATAAACCTGTCCTCTTGGATGTGACAGTCGGGTGCAGTAACGCTTGACAAAACATTTCAATAATGAGGACTGGAGCCACAATTGGTGTCATTTTTATGCCCTTCTTTTTCTTCATTTTTAAGTGTAATCTATTGAGTCAGACTGCCAGGAAATGGCAATGGAAATAAATTCAAGCAACTTCAAGTAATTCACCCAAAATGCAAGCATTTGCAAGGAGCTACCCGGAGCTACCCGGCTTCGACGCAGTTAGTACGGACACAAAGCCTGCAGGAAGCCGAGAGGAGGTGGACTCACTATCTACGTGAACACGAGGTGGTGTAACCCTGGGCACAAAGATTTCCATCTGCTGCAGGGACGTCCAACTTTTGGCCTAGCGTGTGATGTCATCCACTCCGATGTGGCTAAACTACAACACAGAACCCCGAGGCCATCCTGTTCATCTGTTAATAAACAACAAAAGGATACTGCTGGAAGTGGGAATTTCCCTACGGGCATGAAGAAAGTATCTATCTATCTCCCCTACGAACCCTGTACAAAAGGTGAGGATGTCTGCATTTGTTCTCTATGTAAAGTTATTTTAACATGCTGTTGTGGTAAATACACTTGCATTTGTAGAATAGATTTGCATACATGTAGAAATTTAGAAAGACTTGCTTACAGTTGTGGGAAAAGGTCGGGTTGACATCGTTTGAAGATACTCTTGGCAGACGATTAAGTTTCCTTGAAGATACTCTTGGCAGACAATTAAGTTTCCTTGAAGATAGCGTGCAAGGGACGGGACGCTCTGAACTTGATACGTGACACAGGACCGCCTTTTGGGGTGTACTCAATCGAAGCTTAATGGTCGCTACCAGCTTTAAAAACATTGTCATGTTCCCAGCTCTCTGAGAAAACTTCATTGACGCATCAATAAAGTTGTATCTCCCTCCCACGAAGCTGGCTCCTGTCCATTTTCCTTATCCACATATGAGAAGACTTTTCTCTCGATTATCGAACCTGCAATTTCCCCAACAATGCTATGTAAAGACTTATCAGTCCAAAAAGTAATGGGCCTACAGTAATAAAAAGTAAAACTATGAAATTACAGTTCACAGATCCCTTAACCACCAGGGTCGTAGGGGCATCACTTCCTGTGGTGTGCCTTGGTGGCGCCCATTCTCCTACAGGCTGTTTTTTGGATATGGGTTAGCTCTCCCACATGAAACAGATATTACTGCTTTCCATGGTTAGAAGTAGCAGGAGGGGCCTCCTGATCTGACTCAAATACAGCCCTTTCATCATCTGGGTGCCGTTGGCTTTCATATTTTGGGTGAAAATTAAACTTTGTGGGGATGATGTTAGTCATTTTGTGATATAGTAAAAGCTGCGTTTGTACTGTCTCATGACAAATGTTTTTTTTTTAGTATTTTTGTCGTAATAATTGAGTCGTAGTATTTTTGTATAATAGCACTGTAGTGGTATTTTTTTGATATTCCTGTAGTATTTTTATATTTCCACAGTATGATTTTTGTAGCATATTTGTTGTTGTATTTCTTTTGTATACCTGCAGAAGTATTTTTGTACTATTTCAATAGTAATATATTAGTATATTAGAGGTCGCAGGTTCGATTCCCGGCTCCTCCATGTTATATGGCGAAGTGTCCTTGGGCAAGACACTGAATCCCTAACGTCCCCAATAAGCAGGTAGGCGCCTTGCATGGCTGTTGGTGTGTGAGTGTGTGTGTGAATGGGGTAAGTGTGAAGCACAATGTAAAGCGCTTTGGGAAGTCTTCATTCACTTGAAAAGTGCTATAGAAATGCAGACCATTTACCATTTAACTAATAAATACAAAAATAAAATGTAAGTTTAAAAAAAAAAAAGATAATCGGCAAACACGATTCCTAAAAAGCACACATATTTACAGATCTATAAAAACAGATGAGATGATATACAACAAATTGAAGTCGCCAACACTGACTCTCCAAAAAGTACATATTGACCAATTACCAGAGAAAAACAAGAGTCTCAAAAGGAGTTGGCAAATCGATTCCTTTCGTTCGTGAAAGACACACATCTAAAACGACAGTAGCCAAGATGGCCGCTCCTTGTAAAATACACTACAGTATTGAGCTTTTTCCGACCCTGTCCCCTCACGATTCAATTTTATGTACCAGAATAGAATATTTAACTTCAACTAGAATATCGAAGAGGTTACAAAGTAAGAAAAAAAATGACCAACCTGCTCTGTCAACACAACTCGAAGCTGCTTCCAAACAGTCAGTTCGAAGCGGTATCTCCATCTCCTCTTTAGGACTTGGAAGCTCCTTTTTCAACATCACTTTCCCTCTCTCTGGCCCTTTTCAAGTCTAAGGGCGCCTTTCCACGCAACGAGATCACGAAAAAAAACCTGGCGAGGTTCCCTTCAACCACCTCGAATCGCGCTGTGTGCAAGGTTTCCGCATTTATGGCCACATCTAAGAATTGGCCGCTAGGGGGCAGCACACCATGGAACAGTACTGGATTATCCGTCTCTTTTTAGAGAACAGGCTCTTTCGGCACCTCTCGCTAAAAGTAAAGAAAAAAAATATACGCAGAAATATAAAATAAATACATAAAAAACAATAACACATAAATAAGAATGTGTAAATACATACAAACAAATAAGAATATGTAAATGAACAAAAACAAAAAAGAATACGATAAAAACAGTCATGAAAACACAATTATAGAAAACAAATCATCAAAAAGAATATATCAACTATAAATATTCAAGAATAAAACAAATAAGAATAAATGCATAAGAGCAAATAAGAACGAATTAAAAACGGATATAAAAAATAAATCAAAATAATAAGACTACTATATAAATATATCATAAAGAATAGATGAATACAAATAAATAAGAATAAGTGAATAAACTAAAGAAATCATTATATTAAAAATACGAATAAATAAAAAAATAGCTGGATCAAGAAAAAATAGAAAAAATAAATAAGAACATAGTAAAAAAAAATAGCTATTAATAAGAATGTGGAAAAAATACAACATATATATAAAACATAATGATATAAATAAATACATAAATAAGATCAATTTGACCCAGGTAATAGATTTTTTGAAATTATATTTACCCATTTCCTTCCCCTAAAAACATTAGGCAACCTCGTGGATTTTTTAAAATCTCATCTCATCTCATTAGCCATACCGCTTATCCTCATTAGGGTCGCAGGGGGCTGGAGCCTATCCCAGCCATCTCCAGGCAGTGGGCAGGGGCCAGGGGACACCCTGAACTGGTTGCCAGCCAATGGCAGGGCACACAGGGACAGACAACTCACTCGCCCAGTCACACCTAGGGACAATTTGGACTGGCCAGTTCACCTGAAATGCATGTTTTTTTTTGGAACGTGGGAGGAAACCGGAGTGCCCGGAGGAAACCCACGCAAGCACGGGGAGAACATACAAACTCCGCACAAGAAGTCTGGGGCTGGATTTGAACCCACAACAGGTTCCCATGACATGAACTGTGCCGCACAAGCGCTAACCACTGCGCTGCCGTGCTGCCCGGATTTTTAAAAATGTATTTTTAAAATCAACCCCAAAACTGTCATGAACCGGAACAGGTTTAGGACCCAAACGCGTGACGTTTCTCACACAAGCTTTTATTTTACGGGAAATGGGGAGTCATGCACGATAGGCAGCGGTCTGGCGTGGAAAGACCGAAAAGTCAGAGACCGAGATCGATTCCAATTGCCCGAGCAGATATCGGACGGACGGGGTCGATACCGGACAGGATGGGACAGACAGGATTGATATCAGATACAGGAGACTGGAGATAGATATCAGACAGGACGAGACAGACGGGATCGATACCAGACACTGGAGACTGGAGTCCGATATCATGCAGGACGAGATAGACGGGAACGTTACCCGAGACTGGAGACCGATATCAAACAGGACAAGATAGACGGGAATGATACCCGATACTGGAGATTTTTGCAAGGTATCAGGCAGGATTGATAATGAAACGGGATATCAAAATTAAACAGGACAAACTAGATGAGAACGAAAACTGGAGAGAATAACAAACAGGACAAAAATAGACGGGAACGGAACTGGAAACCGATATCAGAAAGGAGAAAATAAACGGGAACAATACCGGACTAGAAATACCAACAGGAAAACAGGACCGTGTCAGAACCCACGTCTTGCGGGGCAGAGGTTCGTTGCCGGGCTGACAAAGGAAGAGCGAGAGCACTGAGCTTAAATAGACTTTTATGGCAGACACTTTATTCTAATTTCTTATAACTCAAAACATGCGTATGTCACTCTAAGATAAGTTACCTCCCAAGATTTTGCTTCACGCATCACGAATCTCGGGTTTGACCCCCGATTAGCCCCGCTTATCCTTTTCAACTCTTTCCTCAACATCTTCTACTCATTAACCGCCTCGGCATTCCGGTTTCTTTATCAACTGTGGCAAAGGTGAAGAAGATACCCCCCGAAAAGTTCTGAATTAAAGGGACAGTGTGTGATATTTAACAATAAAACTCAATTGAAATAAGTAAATTTGTGGTTTGTTTGTTCAAAGGCGGTTGTCACTTAAAACAATTCTACTTGGTGCCGCCATCTTCTGGCTGAAATGATGATTGCAGCCTCTGTCAAGCTTTTGTTTTGACATTTGGACTGTATTTGAAACAGTCCTCATCCTACTTTCAACATTTTCATCGTAGAATAAAAGAAAACCATGAGCATGCGCGGGAAATCGCTGTCGTTCCCCCCAATCTTCGCCACCTTTCCTCTAGCCTAATGCGCCCTGTGGCCGGAACACAGATGATAAAAGTAAGATGAAAGCAGATAGGTGCGTTGAAAAATATAATGAAGGCTCTTTGAACTCAGTTGGGCATTGTTTACTACTCTCCTGTCTCCTGAAGTCCAAAATCAAGAGTCTCTCTTTCTCTCCCCCTCTCTCTTTCTCTGTTTCTGTCTCTCTCTTTTTCTCTTTCTGTCTCTCTCTTTTATTTCTCTCTCTCTGTTTCTCTTATTTCTCTCTCTCTTTCTCTCTTATTTATCTCTCTCTCTCTCTCAAATCCTTGTTTCTCTCTATTCTCTCTCTCTCTCTCTCTCTCTCTCTCTCTCAAATCCTTGTTTCTCTCTATTCTCTCTCTCTCTCTCTCTCTCTCTCTCTGTCTCTCTCTCAAATCCTTGTTTCTCTCTATTCTCTCTCTCTCTCAAATCCTTGTTTCTCTCTATTCTCTCTCTCTCTCTCTCTCAAATCCTTGTTTCTCTCTATTCTCTCTCTCTCTCTCTCTCTCTCAAATCCTTGTTTCTCTCTATTCTCCCTCTCTCTCTCTCTCTCTCTGTCTCTCTCTCAAATCCCTGTTTCTCTCTATTCTCTCTCTCTCAAATCCTTGTTTCTCTCTATTCTCTCTCTCTCTCTCTCTCTCTCTCTCAAATCCTTGTTTCTCTCTATTCTCTCTCTCTCTCTCAAATCCTTGTTTCTCTCTATTCTCTCTCTCTCTCTCAAATCCTTGTTTCTCTCTATTCTCTCTCCCTCTCTCAAATCCTTGTTTCTCTCTCTCTCTCTCAAATCCTTGTTTCTCTCTCTCTCTCTCAAATCCTTGTTTCTCTCTCTCTCTCTCAAATCCTTGTTTCTCTCTCTCTCAAATCCTTTTCTCTCTATTCTCTCTCAAATCCTTTTCTCTCTATTTTCTCTCTCTCTCTCTCTCAAATCCTTGTTTCTCTCTATTCTCTCTCCCTCTCTCAAATCCTTGTTTCTCTCTATTCTCTCTCTCTCTCTCAAATCCTTGTTTCTCTCTCTCTCTCTCAAATCCTTGTTTCTCTCTCTCTCAAATCCTTTTCTCTCTATTCTCTCTCAAATCCTTTTCTCTCTATTTTCTCTCTCTCTCTCTCTCAAATCCTTTTCTCTCTATTCTCTCTCTCTCCCTCTCAAATCATTTTCTCTCTATTCTCTCTCTCTCTTCATTTTTTAGTATTTTTTCATTTTCTCTTTCTTCCTCCTTCTTTACTTCCTTCCATCTGTTTTACTCTCTCTCTCTCTCTCTCTCTCTCAATATTTGCACACCTACAAAACAAATAAAAAAATACGAAACCGTTTTAGCTTTTAAACACTGAACAAATTTATAGTCAAAACAAATCAGAATAACTTCAAAATATTGACCCTAGAGTGCTATAAATTAATCTAAAATACAATTTTAAACAATTTAGATACAGGACCCCCGTCTCACAAGCAAAAACCCAGAGTAGCAAGACGTCTGACAATTAGCTCATGTCATGTAAAATCAATGCAAATTTCTTGAAAAACAAGAATTTAAAAAGAATGTAAGTTTATATCATAGGTTGCGTATATTAGATTCTTTTTAAAACCATTACTGTTCTTTTTAATAAGAGATTTTTTTCTACCACTAGGAGGCACTACAACTCTCCCTTCAACTTTATTATTATGGCATCAAACGATCACCCCGCGGGCCGCAACTGTCCCCAGGGCCGCATGTTTGAAACTACTGCCCTAGACCAATGGTTTCCAAACTTTTGCAGGCTGGTGCCCCCTTGAGGAATTATTAGCACATAGATGCATAGACCTTGCACTATTACACATTTCATAATGCCCTGTTTAGGTGTTGCATGCACCCGAACTCTCGGTCATGAAGCATAGTGGACGATGCCGCTTCAGAACAGGATCAGGACCCAAACGCGTGACGTTCAGACACAAGACTTTTATTTTACGGGAAATGGGTCCGGCGTGGAAAGACAGGAAGCCAGAGACCGATCGATTCCAATTGGCTGAGCTGATATCGGACAGATGGGGTCGATACCGGACAGGACGGGACCGACAGGATAAACAATGAATCAGGATATCGAAAATAAACAGGAGAAACTAGACTGGAACGAAAACTGGAGAAAATAATAAACAGGACAAAAATAGATGGAAACAAAACTTGAAACCAAAATGAAACAGGACAAAATAAAAAGGAACAATACCGGAGAGGAAATACCTACAGGAACAGGACAGAGTCGAAACCCACGTCTTGCGGGGCAGAGGTTCGTTGACCGACTGACAAGGGAAAAATGAGAGCACTGAGCCTAAATAGACGGAAAGCCAATCAGTCAACGAGCCGCAGCTGGCGCCACACGGGCAGGGCTAGTTGGGCGCCATGGCAACTGTGACACCATACAAGCTAATGCCAGCTGCCGTCAATCATGAGGGAAGAGGAAATGCAACGGCAAAGCGAAGCCGCCAAATAGCAGCGTCGGCGTCATTTTTAAGAAACCTGGCGACAATATCAAGCTTTTACAAGCACTTCACCCCAAATTCAAGCACTTTTCAATCCTACAATAAAATCCAAGCATTTTCAAGGATTTCAAGCACCCGTACGAACCCTGAAAGCCAGACTTTAAACATTGAGGAAGGAGCCTAAAAAGGCTGTCGCCATGGCAACCGTCCTCTTTGTCCGCCCTCCCCCTCTCGCTGGGCTTCAGACGGCAGATGGAGAGGGGGCCACCTCCCATCATGCTTTGCGCTGAGAAACCGGAAGCGCCTCCTGTGAGATGAAACGGAGGAGAAGACGGAATGTTCTCCACGTGCCTGCCCGGTTCCTCTGAGGGTGAGTGAGAACATAGGGTTCTTGTCACTTCCTGTCACGATGCGATGATGAATAGGATTGGTGCCGATACCGGCCTTCTCCTGCTCCTGGTATGGAAACCAGTACGGTTTCATGCGGGGGAGCAAATCCCAATCAAATACCACCAGGCTGTACTTGCCCAAGACACACCACAAGAAGTAGTGCCCTGACGACCCAGGTGGTAATGGGATTCGTGAACTGTGATCACTTCCTGCTACTCAAGTGTGATGGAGATGACAAAGATGGGCCGCCTAAACGTTATGATCATGGTCCAGGGTTTGTACGGGTGCTTGAAATCACTGGAATTTTAATGCATTGTGTTTTCAAGGTAAGAAATATGCTTACATTTTGGGTGAAGTGCTTGAGAATGCTTGAAATTGTGGCCATTGTCATGTTTCTTGACGGTCTGACTCTATAGACCATGCAATGGTGGGTTGGTTGGTTGGATCCTTTAACCACTAGGGTCTTAGGTGTCAGGACCAGAACGGAAACAGAACCCAATTGTGTTACGGTTTATCAAAGGAAAGAGAAAGGGCTGCGCGTTCGCTAGGCGCGGGAAGCAAGGCGCTCTCGTACTCGGATTGTGATCAGAACACGGAAGTGGATCTTCCGTAGCGAGCGATGGCGGTGTCAAGGATGGAAAAACGGGTCGGTAGCCGGGACAGGAGAGCTAAAATGTGGTCGGGGTCGTAAGCCAGAACAGTAAAGAAGACGTGGTCGGGGACCAAAAGAGGTCCAAAAGCGGAACGGGAGCATAGACGTGGTCAGAATCAAAAACGGGTCAAAGCCAGGGGACAGCCGGGAGCAAAAATCGGGACAGGTGGGAGTCAGGGTCGAAAAAGGCTTGCCTAGTGTTAGCTGAGGTTCGCAGACGGACCGACAAAAGGGGACAAATAGGAGTGGGTTTAAATAGGGACAGGAAGCCAATCAGGGTCTGAGGCAGTTGGCGCCTGTTTCTCCTGTTTTGGCTCCCGTCTGTTTCTCGGCTTCGACCCATTTTCTGATATCGACCACGTTTTTGCTCCCCTGTCCCGGCTACTGACCTGTTTTTTTCCGCTCCCGACATCGCCCGCCACGGAAATACCACTTCCGCGTTCAGAGCACTGGATCGTGTGTACAATCTTTTCCCTTCTTCCCAATAAAACTAAGAGAAACGTACGCAAGTGGGTCCTGTCTCCGTTCTGGTCCTGACACTTTGTGTAAATTTGTTTCTCCTGGTGGTAAAAAAACCTGTGATTGAAAAAAAAAAAAATCACCTAATAATATTGATTTGTATAATTAACGTGCATTTTTTAAATACTTGTAGTCAAGAAAGTTGTATTTGAGTCCCCGTAGGTTGTCTCATCTCATTAGCCGTACCGCTTATCCTCATTAGGGTCGCGGGGGGGCTGGAGCCCATCCCAGCCATCTCCAGGCAGTGGGCAGGGGACACCCTGAACCGGTTGCCAGCCAATTGCAGGGCACACGGGGACAGACAACTCACTCGCTCATTCGCACCTAGGGACAATTTGGACCGGCCAATTCACCTGAAATGCATGTTTTTGGAACGTGGGAGGAAACCCACGCAAGCACGGGGAGAACATACAAACTCCGCACAGGAAGTCTGGAGCTGGATTTGAACCCACGCAGGAGGTTCCCATGACATGAACTGTGCCGCACAAGCGCTAACCACTGCGCCGCCATGCTGCCCCCCGTAGGTTGTATTCTTCCTTAAACTCTGTAACACTTGTTTTCCGTTGCACGACACAATACAGTGACATCTAGTGGTCAAATATTTTACAGTGTCCCTTTCAAGACACTCGGCTATTCTATACTGTTAGTTTGTACAGTATTTATCGAGTATGGGTCACAATGCTTGCAGTGATACTAAAGGGAGAAGAATAAACATGATAACAATGGAAAAGAAGCTTGCAATTAGCCAGAAATATAAAGAAAGCACACGAGTTGCTACACTCGCTAAGTTGCATGGCTGTAACCAATCGGCGATCGGGACAAATATTCAAAATAAGGAGGAGATTAAAGCAAAGAAATCTCATGAAAGCATTAGAATCCTCACAAGTTTCCAAATCAGTTTAACTTTGAATACACTGTCGCCTCCCCCCTCCCCGCATCCACCCGCTAACTCCATTGTACCACCTTAAGTTATGTCAGAACAAAGATTAATAACTTTTTTGAAAAAAATCTTTACATTTATATTTTCAATGTTATGTATTCCTATTTTTTTCGTTTTTATCTTGGGTTCAAGGGCTTTCATGTACTTTCACCTTGAAAAGTTTGAGACCAAACACGCTAACTTCCATGTAATCAATGTGTCTGTTAGTTGCAAACACGGTCGACTGGGAATCAGTCAAAAATTGACTATGTTAACATCCTGTACGAATGGAAAACCTTATGCAAATGAGGATAAGCCCCGCCCATCATAAAACACTCCAACCAGTAAAAAATGTTTGCTCAGAGGGTTTGGTCCCAGTTCTCTATGGTTTGCGGACGTCTCGAGAAGTCACACTAGGGGGATCGACTTGTTCTAGGTGAGTAGGATTGGAAAAGCTTATTTTGGTTTATTTATCTTTTAATGTTTTATAAATATTGTCACAATATCTTTTAAAATTGAGCAACCTGGAAAAATGCTCAACCTGTAACGGTTTATTCATTATCTACAGAAACTCTATGACTGTGTTAATGATACGGTAATGGATTGTGGCACGCGGGCGATAAATCAGGTACACGACTTGACCAAAATCATTGTCTTTCGGTAAAAGATTTACTAATACTATAAACAAAAATTGGAGCTAAAAAGCCATAATTAGTCCAGGTAAATAACTCAGTAGTTCTACAAGACAGATATTTTAGAGGTTGTTAGGAAATAAACTATTGAAAATGTATCGTTTACCAAATAGTTCCAATTAGTTATCTGACGCCATTAACCGAACACAAACTTCATTCTCCTAACAATGCATGCTCGTTTCTTTCTGGGAGAAGATAGGCAAGAATAGCAGACATTTTCCCCCCAGGGGCAGATTTAATTTCTTAAATAATAAACTAAGTGAATTCCATCGAATTAGCCGAATTAGTCTTCGTCGAGCCTTTTCTCTCGATTGTCCCCCTCGTCCTCCGATCTCCTGAGGTTCTTCCTCTGCCCACGCCTTTCTCCCGAGCTGGCGTGTCGGCTCCTCCCATGGGGCGGGCCAGAGACTCCCCACGTGGGCTCCACCTCGTCTCCTCGATGTCTGAAGAAACTCAAAACAACACCAAGCGTTTCCACATCATCAGGGCTTTGTTCTCCAAACAATGGCTGGCATCCACGATCCGGTGATTGTCGGTCACAAGTAGCAGATTGCTCGGAGCGCAGGCAGTGTCGAGAGCGGGGAATAAACGGATCGATGGCCGGGACGGTGGAGCAAAAACGGAATGGAGTTCAGAAAAAGGGTCGGAGCCGAGAATCAAACGGGAATCAGAACAGGAGAAAAGTCAGGGTCGAAAAAGCTTGCCTAGCAGGAGCTGGGGTTGGCAGACGGACTGACAAAGGATGACAGGAAGACGGGGGTTTAAATAGCGACAAGCAGCCAATCAGCGTCCGAGGCAGTTGGCGCAAAAGGAACAGACTCAGATGCCTCGCAACAGTAATCATGACAACATCTAATAATGGTAATAAAATGGTAATAACATAGTAATAACACAATAAGAGCTATTTCCCTAGGGCCATCACCACCCTAAACAAGAGCACAAAACTGCAAAAGCATATATCTTTTGACTTGTTTTGTTTTTCTTGTTGCTGCTGCAAAATGTGATTGCACAAGATGGTGGAAAATTATATACTTTGTGACATGTTTGGGGATTTTTGTTGTTGTTGCTCAGCAATATTGGGCTTCTTTTCATTGCACTGCTGTTACAATCCATTATTCTTTTTTGTGGCACTATTATGATAACTAAGGTCAGTGTTACCCAACGTTTTTGTGTTTATTTTGGCTGTAATATTTCATTTGACTATATTTTTAACCCGTTTTTCAGGTTTTACTCGAATTTTTGTGTTTTTTGTCAGGCACCTGCATGCAATTAAATTGAGCAAAAAGGATCTGCCTTTAGGGCAGCACGGTGGCGCAGTGGTTGCGGCACAGTTCTGACGTCATGAGATCGAACCTCCTGTGCGGAGTTTGCATGTTCTCCCCGTTTCCTCCGACTGCGGTTTCCTCCCACATTCCAAAAACATGCATGTCAGCTAAATTGGCCGGTCCAAATTGTCCCGAGGTGCGAATGAGCGAGCGTGTTGTCTGTCTCTGTGTCCCCTGCCCACTGCCCGAAGATAGCTGGGATGGGCTCCGGCGCCCCCGCGACCCTACTGAGGATAAGCGGTGCAGATAATGGATGGGTGGATGGATCTGCCTTTATATTTCTTACTAAATTCTATATTTGGGGCATAGAATAATGATTAAAACCAGCAAAATGATGTGCAAGATTTTTACTTCGTAGAATATATTTCTTTTTTTTTGCAATGGAATCCAAATAGCTCCTTCTTTACACAGATTTTAGGAATGTACTGAATTACCTCATTAACAATATACAAACATAAAAAAAACTAGTGATATAGGTTACTACTGATCACTGGAAGAAGTGAAATATACTAAACCATGGCTTTTTTTTTGCAGTTTCCTGCGGCACACTAGACAAGCTCTCATGGCACTCAACTGTGCCCCAGCACACTGGTTGAAAACCACCGAATTAGGCCAGTCTCTAAACACTACATTGTAAATCTTTTCGCCTTTTTTCCCCTTTAAATCTTTTTAATGTTTACCCTGGAATGCCATGTCCAATCTCATCGCCTTTAATAACAAAGACAATTCGATACACTGTTATTTAAGAAATGCACAAACTGATAGAGGTTTGCTCTAATCAGTCACAAAAAAAATCAATCTCAGCTTCAAAAAAAGGTCGGTGAAAACCTCACATGAGGAGCTTCCCCCAAAAAAGAAAAAAAAACGAGCGCCACGCGGCTTCTTTGGAGCACATGATGTAAAGCGGGACGTATTGATTGCGGGAGAAACAGAGGCGGCTCTTTGTTTTAGTCTGTGACGTGATCATTAATCTCAGAACACAAAAGATCATCAGGGAATCTCCGCCCGTGCTTGGACGTTTATCAAAAGCTTTTGGAAAGCGAACCCTAATTCATTTAGAAGTTTTTAACGTTGTTTTTGTTAGATAGCAAAGAGAGACCGACACGACGGTGGTTTATGACCGAGGACTAACACGGTGGCCTATCGGCCTTTAAAAACTTTGAAACACACCGCCACGCACTATTGTAATGAGGGTGATCAAAGACAGTTGATCAGTGTTTTACAGCTCCTGAGACATACCTTCATGATCCGAGCTTTGAAAGTCAAGTCATGTTTATTTGTTTCATTAAATAATCACAAAGAGTTTTAAAGGGCTGCACAGACCACAGATTATTGCAAACCACGGACTAATATTACGCCATCCCCTGATCTAAAACCTACATTAGGGCAAGGAAAAAATCAAAAACCTCAAGTCATGTTTATTTGTTTGGCCCTTAATCACAAAGAGTCTCACAGGGCTGCACAGACCACAAAAGATTGCAAAATACAGACTATTATGACACCATCACCTGATCTAAAACCTACATGAGGTCAAGGAAAAACTCAAAAACCTCAAGTCATGTTTATTTGTTTGGCCCTTAATCACAAAGAGTCTCAAAAGGCTGCACAGACCACAGATTATTGCAAACCACGGACTAATATTACGCCATCCCCTGATCTAAAACCTACATTAGGGCAAGGAAAGACTCAAAAACCTCAAGTCAAGTCATGTTTATTTGTTTGGCCCTTAATCACAAAGAGTCTCAAAGGGCTGCGCAGACCACATATTATTGCAAACCACAGACTATAATGACAACATCCCCTGATCTAAAACCTACATTAGGGCAAATAAAACTCAAAAACCTCAAGTCAAGTCAAGTCATGTTTATTTGTTTGGCCCTTAATCACAAAGAGTCTCAAAGGGCTGCACAGACCACAGATTATTGCAAACTACAGACTATTATGACGCCATCCCCTGATCTAAAACCTACATTAGGGCAAGGAAAAACTCAAAAACCTCAAGTCAAGTCATGTTTATTTGTTTGACCCTTAATCACAAAGAGTCTCAAAGGGTTGCACACACCACAGATTATTGCAAACCACAGACTATTATGACACCATCCCCTGATCTAAAACCTACAGTAGGGCAAGAAAAAACTCAAAAACCTCAAGTCAAGTCATGTTTATTTGTTTGGACCTTATTCACAGAGTCTCAAAGGGCTGCACAGACCACAGATTATTGCAAACCACAGACTATTATTACGCCATCCCCTGATCTAAAACCTACATGAGGGCAAATGATACACAGATATTGTCAACATGAAATATAGGTCACTCATAAACTATAGAATAGAAGTGTGTTTTAAGCTTAGATTTAAACAGTTCCACTGAGGTTGCAGATCGAATCTCAGGGGGAAGAGCATTCCACAGCACCGGGGCCCGAATGGAGAACGCCCTCGAACCTGAGGATCTCTTCTTGGCTCTTGGGATCGCTGGTAGACCAGCGTTTTCAGAGCGAAGGCTCTGGACCGGAACATAGGGGGAAATTCAATCTGAAAGATATGAGGTATAACACCAACAGAACCTTCAAATCACATCTTAAGCTAACAGGGAGCCAATGCAGGTTAGCTCAAATCAGGGTCACGTGATCAAACTTTCTTGTCTTAGTTGAAAGTCTGGCTGCAGCGTTTTGTACCAGCTCAAGAGACAAACAATGCACAAGATAAGACCACTTCTGGCATTCCGGCCATTACTCAAAGCCTGAAAATGTCAATCAGGAAGAAAATGTCGTCGGTTACTCAGGGTCACTGAAGTGACGTAACCGAGTCGGTAAATTATACTCCAATCGGGTTGACAAGGGAGCGTGAACTTCGTTCTAACCCACTCCGGTCGCTCTCTCGGCGGTCCTGATTTGTTTTGTTCAGAAGAAGACAAAATATTTGGCTTTGACGGTACGTGCAGGCAATACTTATGTGTAAAGGTTGATTTTGAAATGATTGAATTTCTAAAACCTACATGAGGGCAAATGATACACAGATATTGTCAACATGAAATATAATATAATTTTGATTTTGAAATTTTAAAAGAACGCTCTGTTTCCTCCTCCTATATCAAAGATGTGGAGGTGCTAGGTATGGACTGTGTCAGCGGTTGTTTAGAAACATTCTCCAGTTTCAATGAATTGTCCCTTGATAATCTAACACAGATGGTCAGTAGGGCCAAACAAACTACGTGCCTGCTTGATCCGTTTCCAGCTTCACTGGTGAAGGATCTGTTTGAGATCTTAGGACCATCAGTTTTAAATATTATTAATATATCGCTATCCTCGGGTATTGTTCCTGTAGCCTTCAAGTCTGCCGTCATTAAACCCACGCTTAAGCGACCTAACCTTGACCCAGAAAGCCTAGGTAATTATAGGCCAGTGTCAAATCTGCCATTTCTTGCGAAATTACTTGAAAAGGTCGTTGCACAGCAGCTAAATGACTTCATGTCAGAAAATAACCTTTTTGAAACTGTCCAGTCAGCATTTAGAGCAAATCATTCTACTGAGACAGCCCTTGCAAAAGTAACCAATGATCTCCTTTTAACAATAGATTCTGGTGCCTCATCAATGTTACTGCTGCTGGATCTCAGCGCTGCTTTTGATACGGTCGACCACAACATATTATTGATTCGTCTAGAACGCATTGGTATCTCAGGAACTGTACTCTCGTGGTTTAGGTCCTACCTGTCAGACAGGATGCAATGTGTTAACTATGGCAATATGACCTCTAAACAATCTAATGTCCCTTGTGGTGTTCCTCAAGGCTCTGTACTTGGCCCCCTTCTTTTTAGTATTTATATGATCCCGCTTGGTGACATTATCCGCAAGTATAATATTAGTTTCCATTGCTATGCAGATGACACTCAACTGTATGTGCCACTGGAAAAAACTGGACATTTAAGTTTTAGAAATCTGGAGGATTGCCTTACTGAGATTCAAAGATGGATGTCAAATAATTTTTTACGCCTTAACCCAGAAAAAACTGAAATGTTGATTATTGGTCCAGCTCACTGTCGTCATTTGTTTTCAAACATTACCCTGAACCTAGACAAATGTAATATCACCCATAGTGACTCGGTCAAAAATCTAGGTGTTATATTTGATCCTAACCTGTCGTTTCAGTTACATGTGAAAAATATTACTAGAATAGCTTTCTACCACCTCCGTAATATTGCGAAGATTCGTTCAATGCTGTCCCAATCAGATGCAGAGATTTTAATTCATGCGTTTATTACTTCTCGGCTTGATTACTGTAATGTATTGCTTTCTGGTCTCCCGATGTCTAGCATTAAAAGTTTGCAGCTGGTTCAGAATGCGGCAGCTAGACTTTTGACTAAGACTAAAAAGTTTGAGCATATTACACCTGTATTGGCCAACTTGCACTGGCTCCCAGTCCACTTAAGATGTGACTTTAAGGTTCTCTTATTAACATATAAATGTTTGCATGGGCTTGCACCCTCTTATCTCTCCGATTTGATTTCCCCCTATGTTCCTGCACGGAGTCTGCGCTCGGAAAATGCCGGTCTACTTGTGACTCCGAGAGCCAAGAAGTCTGCGGGCTCGAGAGCGTTCTCCATCCGGGCCCCGGTGTTGTGGAACGCCCTGCCTCTGGAGATAAGATCTGCAACCTCAACGGAAGTTTTTAAATTGAGGCTTAAGACACACTTCTATTCCAAAGCATATGATTGATGCCCACCTTGTATTCTGTTTTGTCCTGTCTTTTTCTGAGGCCTGCCTGGCTGATACGAAGGAGAAGGATGATCTGGGATGGGTCAACGGACCGGGGTCTGACCTGCAGCATGTCAACCCCTGCATTTACCAGCTGGCGTCGTCGTTGATGTCATGCTCTTTCCGGACATTTTCAACATTTTACCTAGTGTTTACTATTCTGAATACAGTAATGCTAATTGTAATTCACCCTGTTCAATCCTGGAAGGGGGATTACCACATGTGAGGTCCTTTCTCAAGGTTTCTCTTTTCTCCCCACACTGAGGTTTTTGAGTTTTTCCTTGCCCGCATGCTGGTTTGCTGGTTTAAGATGAGGTAATTGTGTAATTTTGTAACTGTAATCCTGTGCAGTCCTTTGAGACATTTTTGTGATTAAGGGCTATATAAATAAATTTGACTTGACTTGACTTGAATTTCTCTTGGACATTTCACTTTTAAAATCCAACAGTTGTATCCGTCCATATATAGTGCATGTCTATGGTTTTAGGTAGCTAATTAAAAGCAAAGGCTTTTATTCCTTCACGTGATCATTTTGATATCTGGGTTAGCCAAAACAGGAGCTAGAGATAAGATAGGACTCTTATATTGAACGGGCCATCCGGAAAACAAAAAAGCTAAGCAAATAAAAACTTCAGTAGACTTCCACTGTGAGCTGGTTTGACAGAAGCCCATTCTAAACAGGCCGCTCATTCTCACCTAGACCTGGAACCTTTTGGACTTTAGACCACCCCTTGCTTTGCTGTATTTCGTGAATGGACAAACTGAATCCCGAGCTGTGTCTAGCCATTTTGGAGGTAGGCGCAGCACACGTGGGTTGATCATTTTTCCAATCCTAAAAGATGGGAAACAAGAATAGAACAGAGCAGAACAGAATACAGAAGGAGTCTTTGATAATGTTATTGTGTCTTCTAAGGGTACAAGAGCTGGCAATGTCCTCCAGACTGGGGGGAGTGTAGCTAATGATTTTCTGGGATATGTGTTGATGACTACTTGTAAGGTTCTTCCAGCGTCAGAGCCAGAAACGCCCTCCAGACTGGGCAGAGAGCAGTCGATGATTTGCTGGTCTGTGTTGAAGATTCTCTCATTAGAAGATTGAGCGATGTCCTCCAGACTGAGACATGAACAGCAATTGATTTTCTGGGCTGTGTTAATGACTCTCGTTAAGGTTCTTCCAGCGTCAGAGACAGAAATGCCCTCCAGACTGGGCAGAGAGCAGTCGATGATTTTCTGGTCTGTGTTGAAGATTCTCTCATTAGAAGATTGAGCAATGTTCTCCAGACTGAGACATGAACAGCAATCGATTTTCTGGGCTGTGTTAATGACTCTCGTTAAGGTTCTTCCAGCGTCAGAGCCAGAAACGCCCTCCAGACTGGGCAGAGAGCAGTCAATGATTTTCTGGTCTGTGTTGAAGATTCTCTCATTAGAAGAATGAGCGATGTCCTCCAGACTGAGACATGAACAGCAATCGATTTTCTGGGCTGTGTTAATGACTCTCTGTAAGGTTCTTCCAGCGTCAGAGCCAAAAATGCCCTCCAGACTGGGCAGAGTGCAGTTGATGATTTTCTGGTCTGTGTTGAAGACTCTCTGTAAGATTCCCTCATTAGAAGATTGAACGATGTCCTCCGGACTGAGACATGAACAGCAATCGATTTTCTCGGCTTTGTTAATGACTCTCGTTAAGGTTCTTCCAGCGTCAGAGGCAGAAACGCCCTCCAGACTGGGCATAGTGCAGTTGATGATTTTCTGGTCTGTGTTGAAGACTCTCTGTAAGATACTCTCATTAGAAGATTGAGCGATGTCCTCCAGACTGAGACATGAACAGCAATCAATTTTCTGGGCTATGTTAAGGACTATCTGTAAGGTTTTTCCAGCGTCAGTGCCAGAAACAGACTCCAGACTGGGCAGTGAGCAGTCGATGATGTTTCGGTCTGTGTTGAAGACTCTCTGTAAGATACTCTCATTAGAAGATTGAGCAATGTCCTCCAGACTGAGAAGTGAACAGCAATCAATTTTCTAGGCTGTGTTAATGACTCCCTGTATGGTTTTTCCCAGCATTAAAGCCAGCAATGTCCGCCAGACTGGGGGGAGTGTGGACAAAGATTTTGTAGGCTGTGTTGACTATCTGTAAGGTTCTTCCAGCGTCAGAGCCAGAAACGCCCTCCAGACTGGGCGGAGTGCAGTTCATGATTTTCTGGTCTGTGTTGAAGATTCTCATTAAAAGACTGAGCGATGTCCTCCGGACTGAACAGCAATCGATTTTCTGGGCTGTGTTGATGACTATCTGTAAGGTTCTTTCCAGCATTAAAGCCAGCAATGTTCTCCAAACTGGGCAGAGGGCTGCCAATGATTTCCTGGGCTGTGTTGATGATTCTCTGTACTGTTCTCCCAGCATGAGTGTCACGAATGCGTTAAACAATGTCTCTTTCTTCCTAAATTGTTCCTTCTGTTGCTTTCCAAGGAGGAGCGCCGACCCCGACACCATCCTGCCCACAGTCCTCCTGTTCATCTCCTGATTTGAGACATGGAGGATCTCGGCTACCTTCAGGAAAGCTCCTCGGCTCCACCGCCGTCTCTCTTGGTGCGCAGGTCTCACCAATCGCAGTCCGCCGTTTCGCTCCTCAAGTCCAAGCTGAGACGGAGTTTGACCTGCACCGGTGCCCGAGCCCGCTCCACCTTCTCCGGGTTTTTCCCCGTCCTTCGTTGGTTGCCCAAGTACAAATTGAAGGAGTACGTGTGGGGGGACGCCATGTCCGGTTTGATCGTGGGGATCATTTTGGTGCCGCAGGCCATCGCTTACTGCCTGCTCGCCGGAGTCGAACCCATCTACGGACTGTACACGTCCTTTTATGCCAACATCATCTACTTCCTGATGGGAACATCCAGACACGTCTCCGTCGGAATATTTAGCTTGATGAGTCTCATGGTTGGACAGGTGAGCTGCACAAGTCTATAAAAGGACACATTTCAAAGTACAGTACTACCCCTTCATCTTCCCCACCAAATACACCAATGATATAACAACAATTGTTATGATATTAATAATAACAGTTATGATATAAGGATAGCAACAATAGCAAAGTTAACTAGACGCACTATTCCCAATCTCCCGCACCACTCATACCCACCCTCCTCATCTCTGTATTCCGCCAGTAATGTTTCTTTTGGACTCAAATTTGAAGAAGTGAATAGTTGGACATTGTCTGATCTCGTCTTGTAAATTGTTCCGAAGTTTGACTCCACACACAGACACACACATGCTTTTCCTGGTGGTTCTCACCTTTGGGATTATGAATTCACTACAGCCCAATAAATTATAATTTCCTTCTTTCCGAATGAATGATTTATGGATGTTTTCTGGTACTATGTTTTTGTTGACCCTAAATAGCAGTTGCGAAGACATTTTTTTTTACTAAATCATCCAATTTTAATCATTTGGACTGCAGGAACAAAATATGAGTATGATCTCGATATCCTACCCTGTGTATGATTCTAATTGCCCGTTTTTGGAGGATAAAAAGGGGCTGGAGTGAACTTTTGTCATGATTGCCCCAGACTTCTGCACAATATGTTAAGTATGGAAGAACTAGAAAACAATATCATAAATACAATCCATGATAGTTTAAAATGAATTTGGCTTTATTCATTATTGAAATGCTTTTAGACACTTTAGTTTGTATGTGCCTGATGTGTGTTTTCCAGCTTAATTGCAGCACCATCCCTTTTTACTTCTAAATCTTGATTTGCCTTGCGATTACTAAACAATATTTCTTTGTTTTTATTTAAATCTAAAGATAATTTATTTATATCCATCCATACTTCTAGGTTAATTAATTCACGATTAATACAGGTTACTAAAACAATATACCGTAGTTATCATTTGAATAGAAAATGTTAGTGTCGTCTTCCATTATTACTATTTTCAATAGTTTTGAAACATTAAAAATATCGTTAATATATAAATTAAATAACGTTGGACCCAGGATAGAACCCTGTGGTACTCCACAACAGATGTCCAAGTATTCAGATGACAACTCTCCCATTTTTACATATTGCTTCCTCCCCGTCAAATAACTGTGGCAGTAGCTCAGGAGGTAGAGCGCTCGTCTTGAGATCTAGGGATCCCAGTTCAAATCCCAGCTCGTCCGTGTTACATGTCGAAGTGTCCTTGGGTAAGACACTGAACCCCTAATACCCCCAATAAGCAGGTTAGCGCCTTACATGGCTGCAAGGCTGCTATTGGGAAATGTGGAGCACTTTGGGAAGTCATTGACTTGAAAAGCGCTATATAAATGCCGATCATTTCAGATCATTTCATTTCATTGCAAAGCCACGCCCCTGATGCCATATCTTTCCAGTTTTTTTAATAGTATATAAGAAAATAACAAAAAGATATAGAGTAAATACTATGTGTGATATACATTAATATAATTCGATTAGATTATAAAAAATACACGTGAAGGAATTTGAATTCCTCCTGCCTTCTGTGTGACGTGACTTGAGCTGGTAGCGTGGAGTAAGTGGGTGGATGCTAAGATAATGGATGAAAATGAAAGCTGATTTTCAACCTTCCACTTGTGTGGATTGTCATGCCCTTAGATGACCCTCCTCTTTATTTTTCATGAAAGTCCTGAACATAAATTAGAAATGTGTTTGCCTTCTTCATATATTCCGCTAAATGCATGCTTAGTTTCCATGGTTATCATGTCTTAGCTTCTACCTTTAGCATCACTGCAAACTTTGGAACATAGTAAATGTATACAGCGCATAAAATACAGATTATATCGCCAATTTGCAAAGTATTTGATAATTTTAGGTTGTATGACAAGAAAGGCATAGTGGGAGGTGGTTAAGCCAGTAACATGTCAGTATTTTCACAATGCTACAACACAAACGAAACGAAGCCCAACCAATAGACAGGTATCTTAAAGACTCAACTCAACATACAGACCATCACCACACCCCTGTAGCAAAGGACTTCCGTCCAAAAGGAAAACTATTTCTAATCCATCTGTAACAGACAAAACTTCTCTC
Organism: Urocampus carinirostris; assembly: GCF_059441175.1. Taxonomy (NCBI): domain Eukaryota; kingdom Metazoa; phylum Chordata; class Actinopteri; order Syngnathiformes; family Syngnathidae; genus Urocampus; species Urocampus carinirostris. The sequence goes on from NC_142364.1 coordinate 1,015,917, forward strand.
CAGGTGGTAGACAGAGAAGTGTTCCTTGCTGGATTCGACCTCAACGAAGACTCTCCAGACGTCAACGATTCCGTTAGCATCAACCAAACCATGGGACAAAGTCACTACGTGGAGCTAATGGGTCTCCCATGTGGGAAAGAGTGCTACGCCATTAGCATTGCTGCTGCCCTGACATTCCTGGCTGGTGTTTACCAGGTAAAATAACTTTCAAACAAACCTTCGAAGCGGGTGTGACGATACTCCCCCGCAGGTCCTGATGGCGGTTTTCCGACTGGGCATCGTCTCGGTCTACCTTTCGGCTCCCATGTTGGACGGTTTCGCCACCGGGGCCTCCTTTACTATCCTGACGGTCCAAGCTAAATACCTATTGGGTCTGAAGATCCCTCGCCACCAGGGCTACGGCACCGTTGTGGTCACCTGGTTCAACATTTTTGCCAACATTCACAAGACCAATATATGCGACCTTATCACCAGTGCCATCTGTATCACCGTACTAGGTAAATATAAACCAGAAATCAGGGCATTCCATCCATTTTATCTGATCTTTGGGTGTTTTGGGGGTGTTCTACAGTGGCAGGGAAAGAGATCCAGGAACGCTACAAGGATCGGTTAAAGATCCCGCTGCCGACAGAGCTGGTGGTAGTTGCCGGAGCCACGCTGGCCAGCCACTTTGGGAATCTGAACCGAGATTACGGCACCAGCGTTTCAGGTCACATTCCCACCGGCTTCATCCCTCCTCAAGTGCCCAGCTTTAGTCTCATGCCAAGAGTAGCGCTGGATGCCGTTCCATTAGCTGTTATTAGGTAATTTTCAAAATGTTGATGTTGTCATTGCTACGTGTAGGTCCTTAGGGTCAATTGTACCCTATAAATTGTATAATTACTTCATTTTTAACTTCTTTATCTAGTCGTAATTATCTAACTTCAGTTGTCTTTTTGTTTGTAGCCAGAAGTGGCCTTAGGCCCCACTATCAGGTGTATCACCTTACTTCTTTGAACAAAACAGTCAAAGACAGACAGAACAAGTCCTGATCCTCCTTGGCTTTTTGATTACAAACAATTCAGACACAGCCAGGTAAAGTCAAGTCTAGTCATGTCAGGTTTATGTGTCACGCCCTTAATCAGAAAGAGTCTCAAAGGGCTGCACAGACCACAGACTATTGCAAACTACAGACTATTATGACACCATCCCCTGATCTAAAACTTACCTGAGGGCAAGAAAAAAACTCAAAAACCTCACCATGAGGAAAATGAAGAGACCTTGAAAAGGGACCCCTTCCAGGAAGACCAGGCTGCAATGGATGTTGCAATAACAAATAATACACAGATATTGTCAAAACGACAGACGGGTTGGTGCAGGGTCTGCCGTCATTCGTACCCTGTACCGGTCCGTCGTGGTGAAGAGGGAGCTGAGCCGAAAGGCAAAGCTCTCGATCTACCGGTCGATCTACGTTCCTACCCTCACCTATGGTCATGAACTTTGGGTTATGACCGAAAGAACACGATCCCGGATACAAGTGGCCGAAATGAGTGTCCTCCGCAGGGTGTCTGGGTTTTTCCTTAGAGATAAGGTGAGAAGCTCAGTCACCTGAGAGGGACTCTGTGTAGAGCCAGTTGAGGTGGCTCGGGCATCTGATAAGGATGCCTCCTGGACGCCTCCCTCGGGAGGTGTTCCGGGCATGTCCCACCGGCAGGAGGCCCCGGGGGTGACCCAGGGCACGCTGGAGACACTATGTCTCTCGGCTGGCTTGGGAACGCCTTCGGGATCCCGTCAGATGAGCTAGAGGAGGTGGCTGTGGATAGGGACGTCTGGGCTTCCCTTTTAAGGCTGCTGCACCCGCGACCCAACCCTGGATAAGTGGAAGATAGAGGATAGATGGATGGATGAATATTGTCAACATAAAATGTAGGTTATTCATATGCTATGGAATAGAAGTGTGTTGTAAGCCTAGATTTAAGCAGTTCCACTGAAGTTGCAGATCAAATCTTAGGGGGAAGAGCATTCCACAGGATCGGGTGCCCGATGGAGAACACTCTCGAACCTGTGGATCTCTTCTTGGTCTATAATACTTGGAGGGGAACCAATTATAAACTGGGTGTGTGAACACACACTTACCTGAATGCTAGCGCTTAAGTAGAAGATCATATCAAGCAAACTCCAATGCTTATCCCTGTCTACATGATACAATTACTACCCTCCGTCTGATGTTGAACAGCTTGAGCAATAAATCTCCCCAAGGGTGATAAGGGCTGTTTTTAAGAGGAGAGTGCACTATTCAAAACATTTTTTTCACTTTGTAGCAAATACATCATGGATTTATAAGTTTATGGACCGCCCTCAGTATAAGAATGATGGTAGTCTTTGCACGTGTGAACTGTCTACAGCCATTGTCTGTGAATTATAAAAACCTTCAATTGATCTTTCCAGCCTTTATTTTGATAAACCTACCGACTTGCTACCCAACACAACATGACGACACCACGGTTACTGGCTTTATTTCAAATGGAGACGAAACTGAATACCGAGCAGAAATTGATTCACTTTCCTCCTGGTGTCATGAGAGTAATCTGTTATTGAATGTAGGTAAAATTAAGGAGATGATTACAGATTTCCGTACTAAGCCTCCCCCGAATGTGCCACTGTCAATTAATGGTAGTGAGGTGGAACTGGTCCATTCATTCAAGTTTCTGGGTACTTACTTGTCAGCTGACCTCACATGGACTGTCAATGCTACTGATATTCTAAAGTCAGCAAGACAAAGGCTCTACTTCCTTCGTCAACTCAAATCATTCGGAGTCCGTCAATCCATTCTAGTCAATTTTTATCGTGCTATCATTGAATCCGTTTTAACGAGGTCAATCACAGTTTGGTTTGGTCGCGTCAATCAGAAAGAATTGTCTAAGATGGAATCAGTAGTGAAGACGGCAGAGAAAATAATAGGTACTGGCCTTCCGTCCCTGCTAATTATCTACATCGATCGAACTAGAAAACGGACACTAAAAATTATAGACGATCCCAGTCACCCTGCTCGCAGGTACCTTGATGACCTGCCGTCAGGTCGCCGTCTTCGCTCCATTGCGAGCAATACTTCACGTCTTAAAGAGAGTTTTTACCCTTCCGCTATCCGTATGTTCAATGGGAATTGATTTAGGTTATTATGTAAAGTATTATTATGCCAACGGCGTTCCTCCGACCTATTCTACTCTAGTCTTGTTATTTCCATACTCTTTCTTTTTAAACTATTCTATATAATTACCTTGTATTATACACTACAATATCTTTTTTACTCTATTCTTTTTATTCTTTTAAATCTATCATTTTATCATTATTGAGTGTTGGCGTGTCAAATGATTTCTTGTATATATCATGCTTATGGTTTATACCGGCTGAATAAATAAATACAAAAAAATACAACATGCTGAATAAGAAAAATGAGATTTTTCAACAAACTGCTGAAGTAAAGACTATTTCCTTCCGTCTCCTAGCTTTGCCTTTACAGTGTCACTGTCGGAAATGTTTGCCAAGAAAAACGGCTACACGGTTCGTCCCAACCAAGAGATGTTCGCCATTGGCTGCTGTAACATCATTCCGTCCTTCTTCCATTGCTTTACCACGAGTGCAGCTTTGGCCAAAACCATGGTGAAGGACTCTACCGGCTGTCAGACGCAGGTGAAGTCCAATCCAAGACACGGATATCAGAGTGTCATCCCGGATTCTAGGATAAGAAGTCTCATGTGTGTGTTTTTATACTCCATCAGGTTTCAAGTCTGATCAGCGCTTTTGTCATTCTCCTGGTCTTGCTCTTCTTTGCGCCTTTCTTCCACGCTCTCCAAAAGTGCGTCCTCGCCTGCATCATCATTGTCAGCCTTCGCGGGGCGCTAAGGAAGTTCAAAGACGTCCCGGCGAAGTGGAGAGCGAGCCGGAACGACGCTATCGTCTGGCTGGTTACCATGTCGGCCACGGCGCTGATCAGCGTGGAGCTGGGCCTTCTCGTTGGCATTACCTTCTCCATGATCTGCGTCATCTATAAGACCCAGAACCCGAAGGTTGGTGATGGTTCTTCTTCTCGTGGCATTGGGTCACTCGAGTGGGAGTCTCCAAGACCAAGCATAGAAGATACTATAAAATAGTTAGCGGTACACTTCAACCAGAAATGGTATCACCCTTTTGGGAAGCAAAACAGATGTTAGGACAAGGGTTACATGAGTGACGGTACTTTGTTGAAGTATACTGTAGACCTCCGTGATATAACATAAATCTATTATGAGGTGGGGATTGCGACATGAAAAAAAGCCGGATAGCGAGTGATAGAACCCTAATTAGCTCCAAAGGCATGGTACTCCATCCATCCATTATCTGCACCGTTTATCCACAGTTGGGTCGCGGGGGGTGCTGGAGCCCATCCCAGCTATCTTCAGGCAGTGGGCAGGGGACACCCTGAACTCGTTGCCAACCAGTTGCAGGGAGACAGAGCCAAACAACTCACTCACATTTACCCCTAGGGACAATTTGGACCGGCCAATTAACCTGACATGCATGTTTTTGGAATGTGGGAGGAAACCGGAGTGCCTGGAGGAAGCACAGGGACAACATGCAAACTCCACACAGGAGGTTCGATCTCATGACCTTAGAACTGTGCCACACACGTGCTAACCACAGCAAGTATTGCCATGCCCTTAGTAGATTTCCTTACTTTAAAAGCCTCTTCATCTTGAAGAATTGTCCCAATCTTTGATTACTTATAGATAGATAGATACTTTATTCATCCGCTTTGGGAAATTCACATTTCCAGCAGCATCCCTTCGCTGAGAACAATACAATAATAAAGCAAAAAGAATACAATATACAAATACCCAGTGTGACGTGCAAATGCCCACTGTAGCGTGTTATATAGAATAACTAAATAGTGCTACACAGAATACATATTGCAATACAATTCGGTAATATGCAATGTAGGGGGTGTGGTTTACTGTGGGCTTTTACTCTGCCGGGTAGAGTTAAAGAGCCTCATGGCATGAGGAAGAAAAGATCTCTTCAGTCTGTCCGTAGTACAAGACAGTGACAGCAGTCTGTCGCTGAAACTGCTCTTCTGTCTGGAGATAATGCTGTGTAGTGGATGCGATGGATTGTCCGTGATTGACCGCAGCTTTTCCAGTGCCCGTCTCTCAGCTACTGTTGTTAGGCCGTCCAGCTCTTTGCCCACAACAGAGCTCGCTTTCCTAGCCAGTTTATTGGGACGAGAGGCATCCTTCTTCTTGACGCTGCCTCCCCGACACGCTGTCGCATAGAAGAGGGCGCTTGCCACAACTGTCTCATAGAATATTTTCAGGAGCTTTTTGCAGATTTTGAAGGAGGCCAGCCTTCTGAGGAAGTCAAGTCGGCTTTGCCCTTTCCTACATAGAGCTTCTGTGTTATGGCTAGATTAATGTGCCCTCTTTGTATTCCTTGATAATAGCAAGCTTTGTTTCCATGATAATCATATTCTTGCTTCTTCATTTAGCATCTTAAGACCCATATAGAATACAGAATAAAAATACAGTATTTTACGGCAACGAGCAGCATATACGACACATAATAGATTCTGAATTGAATAAAGAGACAAATAGGCATTGTGGGAAGTAGTTTCGCGACAGCCTTTCTGTATTTTTATGATGTTGTGACGCCGACCAACAGCAAGCTAATATTTTATATGACATAAACCAAAAGCAGACTAGCATCTCAGGGATCATACCAACAAACACCGCAACGTTTTGTTGACCCCGTATAGTTGGTTAAATATCCTAGAGGGGCCAAAAACATCTCACCTTGAAGTGAAAAAGTGAACTCGCTGTATCTTGGGGTTCTATTGTACCAGGGAAGTCAAGCGCTGCTCAAGTCAATGTCCTCATGTAAACAGACCAAGCACCAAGCAAGATAGATAGATGTCTAGATAGATAGATGTCTAGATAGATGTCTAGAAAGATGTCTTGATAGATGCCCAGGTAGATGTCTATATGTCTAGATAAATGTCCAGGTGTCTAGATAGATGTCTAGATAGATGTCTAGATGGATGCCTAGATGGATGCCTAGAAAGATGTCTAGATAGATGTCTAGATAGATGGATGTCTAGATAGATAGATATCTAGATAGATGTCTGGATAGATGTCTAGATAGATGTCTAGATAGATGTCTAGATAGATGTTTGGATTGATAGATGTCTGGATAGATGTCTAGATAGATAGGTGCCTTGAAGGATACCTTATCCATCCCCGTAGGGAAATTCACACTTCCAGCAGTATCCTTGTGTTGAAAATTAAAATAATAATATAAAAAAAATAGAATACAAAAATACCCAATATAACGTGTTGATATAGAGTATTTGAATAGCGCTGTCATAAAAATAGGGTAATATGCAAATGTGGGGGTGGGGTTTAATGTGGGCTTTTACTCCCCCGGGTGGAATTAAAGAGCCTCATGGCATGAGGAAGAAATTATCTCCTCAGATTGTACAATCTACAGTTTTATAGAGTTGAAAGGGGAGTGTAATCAGTAAAAACCTAATCCAACCTTTTGATACCAGGTCTCTCTCCTGGGTCGTGCCGGTGACTCGGATCTTTACGAGGACGCGGAGGAGTACCAAAACCTGGTCCCGCCGAGCCGAGTGCGAGTCTTCCGCTTTCAGGCTCCTCTCTACTACGCCAACAAGGAAGCCTTCCTCAAATCTCTTTACAACGCCGTCGGAGTGACGCCGTTCTTGGAGATGACCCGCCGGAAAAAGGCGGAGAAAAAGGCCAAAAAGTTGTCCGAGAAGCGAGCGCCGACCAACGGGGACGCCAACAACGGAGACGTCGTGGTGGCGCTCGCCCAAAGAGAGCTGGACTTCCACACCATCGTTCTGGACTGCTCCGCCATGCCTTTCGTAGACTCCGCCGGGGTCTCCACCTTCAGTGGGCTGCTCAAGGAGTTTGGCGAGATCGGCGTGAAAGTGGTCTTCGCCTGCTGTAACACCTCCCTTGTGGATGACTTCCAGAAGGGGGCGCTATTCGGGAAGGGGAGCAGAGACAAGAGCCGACTGCTCTTCCATACCGTCCATCAGGCGGTCCTGCAGACCGACTCAAATCAGGCGGATCAAAGCTCAGGAGACTCTGTTCTGTAGAGCCAAAGGGAAAACAACTTCATGGCGGGCTGGAGTTAAGACGTCCCGGGTTTGAGGGGGTTCCAATTTTGACCTCAAAGGGAAGGGTGAAGGTTCTTTTCTTCTGGTTTTCGACTGGCAGCATCTAAACATACCTCGCTCAGGTTCATTGAGGACTCTCCAACAGACTGGAGACCAGTCCTACATTCCAAAGCCAGCTGTAATACTGTAACACCCCCCAAAGATGGCGGCAAAACACTCCATGTCTTCAGCAGGGTTCTAGCTCAGTTTGTTTTGTTGTCCTGGAAACGTCACATAGTTCTAGGCACCAAAACAGTAAATATGGTAGATTTTCTTGGGGTCTTATACTAAAGCTTTGGTTATCCAGGGAAGGACTAACAAAACTGTAAAAATGTCACCGTTTTGGGGCCACGGCTCCGGACATAAGCAAAACAAATGACTGTGAATTTTTTGACACATAGACGGTTAACAATAAAGGATTTTATACATTTGATTGTAAAGGATTTTATACGATTGACTACAAGTTTAATGCAATAAAGAGATTCACTGACTGGGCTGTGGTTCAATGAAAGGGCAGGCTTTTCGAAAAACATAATATTTTGTCTAGGAAATTTTGATAACAGGACTCGTGGATTTGCAACGAGACATCAAGGCGCATGTTGTGAGATCTTTGGGCACAAACAACCACTTGGCACGCCCATGGGAGGAGCCGAGACGCCATCTGGCGGGGAGACGTGGGCCAATAAGAGGTTAATGGAGTCAGATAACTAATTCGAACAATTTGGTAAACGGTACATTTTGATAATTCCCAACAAGTATGAAAGTTTGGCAACTCACATGCAGACATACGAGTAGGACTTTTGGTAGATGTACTAATGCAGCTATTTGTTATAGATTTCTTTGTTTCTTCGCACTGGCCCAAAGCCCTTGCATGGTGGAGTAATCCTACTAACCTAGAGGGAAAATGTATCCAAGTAACAATTTAACTCAAGTTGATTATTACACCAGACTTCCAAATCATTGACTAAAAAGTTAAAACTCTTGTCTGAGTTCCTCTTTAAAGTCTAACTTGAGCAAAAACCGAGTAGAACATTCTTGAATAAGTCGTTGTCTTGTATGCAATGTATGGATTCATTTAGTGAATGGAGTCAAGTAAAGGATTTTATACATTTGACAATAAAGGATTTTATACGATTGACTACAGTACAAGTCTTCAGTTCAATAAAAATATTCACTGACTGTTTTTATTCAAGGTACATTAGAAAGTTAGGCTGTGTGGAATGCATCTGACGTATTTCTAATAACAGAATTCCTGTAAGGGCTGACGGAGAAGGCCAGACGTAGAAGGGCAGACATCGGGCGCCACTGGTATGCGAAGATTGCGGAGGAACGATAAATATTCGTCCCCGTGTGATCCTTCTGGTCATTTCTCTCTCAAAAAACGAGCGTGCATAATTGTAGGATGAATGTGGGTCGTGTTCGGTTAATGGAGTCAGATAACTAATTCGAACGATTTGGTAACCGGTACATTTTAATAAATTAATTCCCAACACAAGGATTGTGCTTTTTAGCATTCTGTATTGCTAATTCCTAACTTTAACCTGAGCAAAGTCTGAGAAGAACATTTTTGCAATGGGGTCATTGTTTGTCTTTTATGCAATTCATATTCAAACCTACTGAATTCAAGGAGTCAAGTCAAGTCATGTTTATTTGTGATGCCCTTAATCACAAAGAGTCTCAAAGAGATCCAAGACTGTTGCAAACTACAGACCATTATGAATAGGAAGCTTTATTTCAACTATAAAAATTGAAAATACCAGTTGTAATTTGTGTGGTAAAGTGGCCGGCTACTGCGGCAGCACCACAGATTTGCATAAATTTTCGATTGTTCTCGATTGTTCTCAGCTCAGGGATGCTGCTGGAAATGTGAATTTCCCTTCGGGGATGAACAAAGTATCTATCTATCTATCTATCTATCTAAATGCATGGAGTATGCTTTTTAAGCATTCCTTTTTCAAGCATTGCCTCAATGTTCAACACTTCAAATAAAGTCATGAACTACTTGTTTGAAAATCATTTTTGAACCCTTAATTATATTTTATTTTAATATCTGTACTACAGTCAGAGGCCAAAGAACATTCGATTTTGTTGTTAAAACATGTTATTCCCCTTTTACACAGAAGAGGGCAGTGTTTATCCAAAACCCAACATTAAGTTTTAACTGCAGGATACCGCACCTTGATTTATTGACGTTTATGGTTTGGAATACGATGTTTTTCGGCCCCTCTTTGCGGCATTTTCACTACTATACGACTTTATTTTGCCTGGCCAAAAGAAAAAGTCAGTTTCTTAGATGCCTGTCTGCTACTGGTGCACGTCATATACAAAAGTGCTATTGGTTTGGGTCACATGCTCCCAAAAATGCCCATCAACTATCAGCTAAACCAGTGTTTTTCAACCAGTGTGCCGTAAAACCTTGTCTAGTGTGCCGCTGGAATTTTCCCAATTTTAACTTTCCAAAATATTAGGCCATTATTCAGTATTTTTGCTATCTGGAACCATATCAGTAGGTGGCAGTATAGTTTTATATACTCTTTATATACTAATTATCTGCTCATGGGGTAGCACACTACATCAATAACCCAGTTTGTTTAAGAAAGCGGTTTAAGATTGCACTGTAAAAATTAAAAACATAAATAAAGCACATCATTCTTTTTTATTTGAAGTCTTATTTTCTTATTTTTACTTACTAATTTTCTGCTTATGAGGTGGCACAGTAAAATATTTGACATCACTTCATTTTAAAATATTTTCGACAGACGGCGTGCCTCGGAACTTTTCTGTAAATAAAAGTGTACCTTGGTCCAAAAAGGCTTGAAAAACACTGAGCTAAACTACCTCTCACTATGCCTTTCTCATCCTTCAGTTCAGAATCGTGTGTTGTTTGTGAAAACGAGTCATCAATACGATGCTGTGTTTTCTTTACTGTATTATTTGCTATGACTCGCTATCTACGTGAACACAAGGTGGTGTAACCCTGGGCACAAAGATTTCCATCTGCTGCAGAGACGTTGAACTTTTGGCCTAGCGTGTGACCTCATCCACTCCGCTGTTGCTAAACTACAACACAGCACCCCGAGGCCATCCTGTTAATAAACAACAAAAGGATAGTGCTGGAAGTGTGAATTTCCCTACGGGGATGATTACAGAGAGGAGGCGGACTCGCTATCTATGTGAACACAAGGCGGTGAAACCCTGGGCACAAAGATTTACATATTTTGCAGGGACGTCGAACTTTTGGCCTAGCGTGTGACATCATTCACTCCGCTGTTGCTAAACTACAACACAGCACCCCGAGGCCATCCTGTTAATAAACAACAAAAGGATACTGCTGAAAGTGTGAATTTCCCTACGGGGATGATTACAGAGAGGAGGCGGACTCGCTATCTACGTGAACACAAGGCGGTGTAACCCTGGGCACAAATATTTACATCTTTTGCAGGGACGTCGAACTTTTGGCCTAGCGTGTGACGTCATTCACTCCGCTGTTGCTAAACTACAACACAGCACCCAGAGGCCATCCTGTTAATCTGTTAATAAACAACAAAAGGATACTGCTGGAAGTGTGAATTTCCCTACGGGGATGATGAAGTTATCTATCCATCTATCTATCTGACCCCCCAAGTGTGCAGTGATGCTAAAGGGAGAAGAAAAAACATGATAACCATGGAAACAAAGCTTGTGATTGTCAAGATACATGAAAGAGGCACACGAACGACCATTACATATCAAGGATGGGGACTATTATAAAAAATAATGGGTGACTAAAATCAGGCATGACAATCCTCAAGTACATATTTCAAAAACCAGTTTTATATTTCATCTGTTGTATCCCAGGGGCCTGAAGTACTGTAGTTAAAATTCAAACACTTGAAGATACAACAAATAAAGACACTGGAAAAACTTCAGTGACCAGCATCATTCAAAATTGATTTAATATCCCCCCCACACATGGACCCAGACCTTAAAGGACTTCACAACATGAATCGAGATTATACTACAGTTGCATTGTCGTGCAAATATCAGCTCAGTTCTTGCAGTGCATACATTTTTTGTTCCGGTACAAGGCAAATCAAAACGACAGAGGAAAAACAGAAAACCCGGATCAGATCCCACTGGCCGTCGTCAAACGTTACATAGAAGAAACCGGAAAATATTTGACAGTAGGAAAAAAGCCAGCGCAGCGCCAAAATACTCTGAAGACATGCAACACTCCTCCGCAAGAGTAGAAAAATATATCATGCATATATTTGCTGCCACATGCAGTTTTTTTGAAAAAGACGACAGCAATATGCTGATATGTAATCTGATTCATGCAAAACGGACTCAACACTACCCGTAACATTGTAACGTTTGAGGCATTCACGATGACTTCATTCATTTAGAGCAGGGGTCGGCAACCTATGCAGGGGTGAACCAGTGGCACGCGAGCGCACGGCAAAATAATAACAATTTTTTTTTTCATTCGCATTTTTAGGTGAAATTCAAACATTTTCATTTGCGCGCCGTGTTGTTTAGCGGCTTTACGGTAGCGCCCCTCCTCCTCTGCTCTGTGTGTGGCCGTGTCTGCGTGTTTTAACACCGGCGCGCGACAAATGAACGAATCACAACAGCTCCTCCAGCGAAAAAATCTCGTTCTTCTCAGCCAGCGTGGACAGATGACCGAGGCTTTGTGCAAAAAATGACCGTGCTGTTTTGTGCATTATGCCTCGAGAGCGTTGTACCTCGCACAGCAAGTGTTGAACGTCATTACGAGACGAAACATGAACATGAATTCAAGGCGGAGACATTAAAAAGCGTGTTCAGGTACGGCAAACAAACACAGACCCTGAAAACATTTGTCACTGCTACAAACGCCACCACTGAAGCAAGCTATCACATTGCTCACTGCATGGAAAACCATTTATTGATGGCGAATATATTAAAAGTGTGTGTGTGTTTCAAGTTTTGATAGTTTCTAAAAAAACTTATAATATGATTTCTTAGTGTGGCACACGAATTTACAAGGACATTTAAAAGTAGCACTCCACTGAAAAGGTTGCCGACCCCTGATTTAGAGGTTCGTCTTATTTTTCCCCCTCAGGAGCAATGTTCCCTCTAAGCTGTGCGCGTGCGCAATCGCGCACTGCCTGCAGATTCTCAGCGCACAAGAAAATCTGGCCAGCGCACAAAAATCAGGGCTCGATATTGCTAATTAAGAAGCGAATTAAGTCAAAGTTACAGTGCATGAAGGTCAAAATACACGGGTTCCGCTGACGCTGTGTTCTAAATGCGGTATTTTGAAAGTAAAGTCAGTAGAGTTTTTCGAGAACCGGCTTCTTCGGCTCGGCTCACTAAAGCAAACGACTCTTCAGGTTGTTTTTGCTTCTTTAATCCCTACACGACCAAATATTATGTAAATTGTGCAAAAAATGACTTAAAGGAAGGGGGAAATAGACCAAAAAAATAAAAATAAAAAAATAAAAAACAAAAGGAAGAGAAAAAAGAAAGAAAAAATCAGAAAAAAACAGAAAACAAGAAAAGAAAGAAACAAAGGAAAAAAGTAAACAAAAAGAAAAAAGTAGCAGCTAGGAAAAAATAAACACAATGAGATTTTTTTTAAAGGAATTAAAAATATAGAAAAAAGAAAAAGTTTGTTTTGCATTCAAATAATTTCCAATTATACCAAGTCAATCTTGTTGCCAACATTGTACTTCCACTAAAAAAATGTGATTAAATACACTTCTGCATCGTGCAACTAAATAAGCCCCCCAAAATGTTAGTATTATGCGTCAAAAGATACCAGAAAAAAAAAAAAAAAAAAAATCTTGTGAAAGAATTGTTGTAAAAACAAATGACGTTTCGAGGCCGGAAAACCTTTGCAATAATACATGAGTCAATTCATTCAAAAGTGTTTTTTTTTTTTTTTTGCATTGCCGGAAACTCCGCAAAATGTAACGTGATGTCAAGTTTTGGACATGTTTGATAATGACTTAGTTGCCACACTTGGGATTGCCGTTGCTCACTGTTGTTTCAAGCGTTGCTCACCGACTTTGTGTGACCGCTCAGACCCGTAAGGGAAATTACAGGGAACATTGCCCAGGAGTAAAATGTGCAAAGATACAAGAAATAACCCCCGATCTCAAGTCGGATTTCTACGCACTATTGTAGGACGGCGGGGCAAGGCGTACTGTGTCGGAAACGCATGATGTCGACTGCCGTCTGGTGCCACCAGTAGAGCATGGCCACCACCAGCACGTGCCACACCTGATGACTGGCACCCAGGTAGTTCACGTGGCCTGGCACACACAAGGGAGAGGCGTTATTTGGATACCTCTCATTTTTGGAACGGAGAGAAAACTTGATTACCGTATTTTCTGCACTATAAGGCGCATCGGGTTATAGGGCGCACCCCCAAAAAATAGTTTTTGGTCCTATATTTTCCATACATAAGGCGCACCGGATTATAAGGCGCTACAATGGGAACTGTTAAAGTTAAAACTTACATAAACTCTATGTTGGCAGAATTACTCAAATAAAAACAAGCATTAAGGTAAATAAAATTCCCAAGCGGGAGAGCACCGTCGGGTGGCCATTCTAAGCAAAATGCCTCGGCAAAACTGACTTCTCCCGTGTGAGAAGTTACTTTATTCAGACAGGAAACAGAAAAAGAACACCGGAATGCGACTTCAAAATAAAAGAGTACAAGACTGATAAATGTACAAGAGATGCAATTAGACTGATTATTGAAACGTTACTTCATGTGTGTGTGTGTGTGTGTGTGTGTGTGTGTGTGTGTGTGTGTGTGTGTGAAAGATTGTTTTTATATTTAGGAATATAAAAACAATTTATATTCACACAGTGAATTCTGAGAAATATTACAACCAAAACGACCAACCTATCAGAACGTGGACAAAAGAGTCAGATAGTTCAGTCCAACTGATTACCCCCTTAACATTCCGAAAGCTTGCAAAGAAGCAAATACGTGTCGAGAACACGTGCGGATGCGGTGTCCGTACCATGTCACCAAACAAACATTTCTCAGTTTCCATTTTATTTTTTGCTGGCAACTGTGTGGACAGCAAAGTAAGAATTTGATTGTGCAGGGAAACGGGGTTCTTTACTGTGCATATGACAATAAACACTTTGAATTGAATTGAGTTTAAAAATAGACTCATCACGGAAACATCAAGATCGTTCTAAAACAAGATACCGGGAAAATATAAAGCCGCATAGCTCACCTAAGTTCTCTTGCAGCCATCACGTTCAATAATGATACGTAACCTTGGTCTTCTTACAACCGTGAGTGTAGTCAATCCAGGAGAGTAAAATATTTACAAATACAGAATAGTAAAACATGTTTTCTCTATGCCGTAGTGCAACCCAACCTGTGATTCACATTTATCTTTTTCGGCCAATTGCAGGCTTTGTTTCGCCCCTTTAGTCAATGCGAGCCTGTAAATAATAAAAAGGATTTTTAGCCAATAGTGACTGATTCAAATGATGATTGACACATTGGTTAGCCAATGAAACGCCGGTATATAAATCCCAGCATAGACCGCGGACGACTTCGCCTTCGGGGGAAAATCGAGTCGGCGGCTGCTTGCTTTAGTTGCGAGACTTTGCGACTTAATATTGATCCGTATATAAGGCGCACTGTATTATAAGGCGCATGGTCAGCTTTTGAAAAAAATAAAGGCTTTTAGGTGTGCCTTATAGTGTGGAAAATACGGTATACACAACATCGACGTTGTAACAAGGTTCCCACAGGATTTTCATTCAAATGTAAGACTTTTTTTTTTTTTGATGGTGTCACTTGAGGGTCTTCAACACTTTGTGTCTACGCTTCATACTCGTTCTATTTTGCTATGTATGTTCAGAGTGTGGATGCTTCACCTTTGAGCACACACTCTGCCAATGACAGCATCACTGACCCCCTAATAGCACTTTATTCTAATACAGTTAAAAAAATATCAAAGTTCGAAAAATATCCGGACATTGCTGTAAGTTAGATCTTGGATTGTGTGCACCTTTTCCGAGTAGAGGACAGTACTGTCGTGCCTCTACTACTGGCAGGGTTGGGTAGGGTTACTTTAACTTGATTACTTTCAATGACTTTTGGATTACTCCAATAGCCAATATGCTAATAAAAGACAAAAGAAACTAGATATGAATAAAATAATGACTCACAACACGTGGTAAGCTTTCTCTCCTGGCTTTGATCGCTTTAATCTCCGGCAAAACGAACATCAAATGCGACAGAAACAAAATGAAAATAAATCCAAACAGCTTGCTGACATCATTTTTGCCATTCCATGTATTCCGTTACTCCCCAAACCTGCACAAAATGTAGTCATTTTATTCATATTTAGTTTATTTTGTCTTTTATTAGCATATTTGGTATTGGAGTAATCCAAAAGTAATTGAAAGTAATCAAGTTAAAGTAACCCTACCCAACCCTGACTACCGGCATGTGGTGGCGCTGTGAGAGGTCACCCAGAATCCACTCCGAAGAAGAAATCCACTTCTTATTCCTAGTTTGTGTGTAAACATTCTATACCGTATCTCCAGCGCGCTGATTTTTTTTTATTGTTTAATATCTTGTCTATCCATTCAATATGGTTGGTGTAAAGTGTAAAGAAGAGGCGAGCCGTTTCATTTGAAATGAAAGTGGAATAAGAAAGCTTGATGCGGTTGAGAAAATGTTCGGAGTCTGATATCAAACGCGTCCCGCCTTAAAGAACTGGCATCCTATTAAATCTTGTTTTTTTTCTAAAGCATAAGAAACAAATCTTGAATTATACTGATATAAATTACATTACAAGCGTGCTTATGTTACAAAAATATGGAAAGGGACAAAGTTGGAGTGGAAAAAAACTTACCAGGGAAGCAACGCTCAGGCATCTTTGTAATGTAGAACACAAAGGCGGCGGCACCGATGAGGTACATGATGATCAGGCGAGGCAGGAACATCTGCACAAGACAGAAAATGCAATGGAAATAAACCTAACATTGAAAAGTGTCATGATTACAGATGTGACTCAACTGTGCCTGCTCTGATTGGCTCCCTGTCAGTATTTAAACTCTGTCCTGTCAGTCCCCTTTTGTCAGTCCGTCTGCAAGCCCTTTTTCAACCCTGACTCACGCCTGTCTTGTTTTCTGCTCCCGTTTTGATCTTGACCACGTCTGTTCTCCCGTCCCAGCTTACGAACTCTTTTGTCCCCGACGACATCTACTCTCCTGTTCCGGCATACAAATCGTTTCCGACCCCGACCATATCTTGCTCTCACAGTCCCGGCTACAGACCAGTTTTTCGCCCCTGCCACCGCTCGCTACGGAAGATCCACTTCCGTGTTCGGATCACAAGCCGAGTCCGAGAGCGAACACCGGATTGTGGGCGCACCCCTTCCTCGTTTCTTCGATAAAACTTGTGGTAAACGTTACCCGAGTGGGTCCTGTTTCCGTTCTGGTCCTGACAAAAAGGGAGGCAGGGATTCAGTAGTAAAATGTTTTAACATGTTATAGTAGCTAATAAATAAAGGGCGGATGGTTAAAGTATTTTCACAAAATCCCTTACAATACTGCAGTTTTTGTAGCAAACTGAGCTGGAAAAAAAACAAGAAAAAAATTATCAAAGTCAAATGTTCTTAATTTTTGAGCCAAAACATCAATTAGGAAAAAAAGCATGAAACTAAGTACAATAATAACCTTTTTTGCCCCCTTGTATCTTTCTGATTTAATTTCCCCCTATGTTCCCGCTTTGAGCCTTCAAAAGCTGGTCTACAAGAGGATCCAGAAGAAATCTGCAGGTTCGAGAGCTTTCTTTGAACTATCCTCTCATGGTTTACATCTCTCAGGATGAATAGCGTTAGCTACGTTAATATGACCTTTGAGACTTTTAGTGTAACCTGTGGCGTTCCCCAGGGCTCAGTACTTGGTCCCCTCCTTTTTCAGTATTCATATTGAATGATTTTATACATTTGACTATAAAGGATTTCATACAATTAAATACAAGTTACATTTATTGAGTGCAATGAAGATTTTCACCGAGAAGGCTTAAGTTCAATGAGAGGTCACGCAGATTTGAATGCAGAATATTTTGTCTAGTTCTGTTGATAACAGGACTTTGACGGAGGACGGCAGGCGATGTTTTGAGAACAAGGCCCTGATGACGTAGAAACGCTCTGTTATGTTTTGAGTTTTTCCAGACATCGAGGCGAGGTGGTGGAGCCCACGCGGGGGCTTCCCTGGCACGCCCATGGGAGGAGCCGACACGCCAGCTTGCAGGAAAAAACGTGGGCCGGGAAAAGAAAGCAGGAGAACGAGAGAGAGGAGGTTTGACAGAGACTAGAGCGACACTAATTCGGTCTCTTGTCCATCTTTTCCATCAAGAAACGAGGGCACATTTTTAGGTGAATGTAGGTTGTGTTTGGTTAATGGAGTCAGATAACTCATTCGAACAATTTGGTAAATGGTACATTTTAATATTTAAAACCTAACAATTTCCTCCTGATAGGTGATATTATTCGCAAGCATATTATTTTTCATGCTTTCATGTAGGTTTCAGATCAGGGGAAGTAGTACAGGTGGTCTATTAAGTCCTAAGAGCCTTTTGTGATTAAGCGTTAATATCAGCGTTGGGTAGGGTTACTTTAACTGGATTACTTTCAATGACTTTTGGATGACTCCAATACCAAATATGATAATAAAAGAAAAAAGTAACTAAATATGAATAAAATAATGACTCACAACACGCGGTAAGCTTTCTCTCCTGGCTTTGATCTCTTTGATCTCCGGCAAAACTAACATCAAATGCGACAGAAACAAAATGAAAATAAACCCAAACAGCTTGCCGACATCATTTTTGCCGTTCCATGTATTCCGTTACTCCACAAGCCTGCACAATATTTTGTCATTTTATTCATATTTAGTTTATTTTGTCTTTTACAGTGGAGCCTTGAGATTCTCGACCATAAACCGTTCCAGAACCCTGTTCGAAAACCGATTTGTTCAATCACCGAAATCGTTTTTCCCATTAAAAGTAATGTAAATCATTTTTAATCCGTTCCAACACCCTGAATGTTTACCATGAACATAAACATGAAGCTAACCCAGGCTAATCGCGTTAGCGTAATCTTCCGTAAGAAAGATTACGCTAACATGAACGGGTAAAAATAAAAAAATCTGGTCGTTTACACGTCATTTAGCACCCGGGTCTCCACAACAAGTGGCTAGCGCTTCATTGGAAATGGGGCTCCGTTACAACACCCTGAATGTTTTACGTAAACAAAGCTAACCCAGGCTAATCGTACGTTCGCGTTATCGTAATCTTCCGTACGAAAGATTACGCTAACATGAACGTGTAAAAATAAAAAAAAGGATAAAGAAAAGAATTATGAATAGGATTTCTTACCTTTGTGGTGGTCAGCAGAAGGCGCTCGCACACCTCCTTCATATTTTGCGATTATTTCTTTCTTAAATGCAATAGTTGTACACACTACTCTTCTTTTTTCACCTGTAGCAACTTTGCCGCTTGCACCGAACTTCTTCCGAGGCATAATTAGGGGTTAAAACACTCCGTTCACCGATATTCAAAACGAAAGCAAAAAGAAGTGCGCGCTCACGTGACAACAGTTCTTTACGAGGGGTGGGGGCAATCTACACCCGTACGCCGCTCCGCATCGCACCCTAGCGTACCGGCGTTCGAACTCCGATTTTTTGAACGAAAAGCGAAGCAAGAATTTCTCGAAATTTTGGGTCGAGAACCGATTTGTTCGAACTGAGAGGCGTTCGAAAACCCAGGTTCCACTGTATTAGCATATTTGGTATTGGAGTAATCCAAAAGTAATTATAAGTAATCAGGTTAAAGTAACCCTACCCAACCCTGAGCCTACAAATAAACATGACTCGATGTTTAGCTCAGTCAATAGCCGTGGATGGCTCGTCACAGAGGAAGCGATCTTAGTTTTTTCCCCACCTTGACGATGTCACAGGTGAGCCCGCCGTTGAGCGCCACCCAGTGGCAGGTGGGGACCACGCCGATGATGGCCACGCCGAAGAAAGTAGACACCCGAAAGAAGCGCCACTCGGCCGTCATGTACCGGGGATGGAACTGAGCGCCGAACACGAAAAGGATCATGGCCAGCACCGCCAGCGAATACACTCGCCGCCAAAACTGAAGACAAAAAAAATCTTGAGAGGAAAATCGGGGCGTCCGGGATACGAAAGGTGTCACGTACGGCGTTGCAATAGAAGGAATAAAAGATGCCGGGCACGTAGCAGCCTAAAATACCGACGGAAATGCCGGCGTAGTCCAAAGCCAGCCAGCGCCGACTCGTCTTTTCCGACCGGTGGCACAAGAACAGGTGGTAGCCCACCGAACACAGCATGCACACCTGAAAGGAACACACGTAGAAGAAACACAATATTTATTACTGATCCAAAGGGACAGTGTGCAATATTTGACCACTAGGTGTCAAGATATTGTCGAATATAGGGCTGTCCCCTGCCCACTGCCCGGAGATAGCTGGGATGGGCTCCGGCACCCCCGCGACCCTACTGAAGATAAGCGGTGCAGATAATGGAGGGATGGAAGAAACACACAGATTTGTATTACCGTATTTTCCACACTATGAGGCGCACCGTGTTATAAGGCGCACCTTCAATGAATGATGTATTTTTAAACCTTTTTCCATACATAAGGCGCACCCCATTATAAGGCGCTATAAGTGCATGCTGGTTTAAGATCAGGTCATTGTGCAGTTTTGTAATTGTAATCCTGTGCAGTCCTTCGAGACATTTTTGTGATTAAGGGCGTCATAAATAAATGTGACTTAACTTGACTTGGCTACGGTAGAGGACGTAGTGACGTTATGCAACCGTTAGATGGTGCCGCGCTAAAGGGAATGTCAACAAAACAGTCAGATAGGTCAGTCAAACTTTATTAGTAGATAACAAACAAGCTTTCCACAATTCCATTCACTCCCAAAATGAATAAACAGCCGTTTTATTATTTTCTGATGTAAAGCTTTTTCGTGACACATCTTTAACGTCTTTGAACAGCAAGGCATAACATTTTACTTTTCCTCCGTTTAGTCAACACGCAAAAAAACGTCTGATACTGTTATGGTAAATCAAACGTTAGTGCAATCGCAATATAGTGACACTCGTAATGTACAAAAACAACAAGTGCAAAACAATAACAGTAAAGCAATAACATAATAACTGTAAAATGTAGAACGTTGTAGTGGGTTTTACATAATTCACCCATGGAACCATTGTTCAGTTAGCGAGTTCCTAGGGGGACTCTTAATTCTGCCGGCTCGAGCCACTCTCGCGTTCGATTCATTAATGTTGAACTCTCTCGCTGCTGCTCTATTCCCGTGTTCTACTGCGTGACTGATCGCCTTGAGTTTAAACTCGTTGTAAGCGTGTCTTTTAATAGGAGCCATTTCAGGGTCTTTATACAAACGCACTAATAAAAGAGAATCGTTGTTTAATATTTCCCAGTATGCACAGCGCACGTCTTCTTCTACGCGAAAAATGGAGTCGGTGGCTGCTTACTGTAAGTTGAGAGACCTTGTAATTCAATATTGATCCATATATAAGGCGCACCGGATTATAAGGCGCAAAGTCATTTTTTTTTTTTTTTAAATCAGATTTTATGTGCGCCTTATAGTGCGGAAAATACGGTATTTTATAGTAGAATTCCTACCTAGAGGTCGCCGTCGTGTTTGTCTGGCATCTCGCTGCTACGCTGTTCGCGTTAGAAAATACAGTGACATCTAAAGGTCAAATATTACACACTGGGGCTTTAAGGTAACAATTTACCGTATATTACAATAAACATTTAAATTGATGTGATTTATTCGTGTTTTTTTTTTTGTATAAAAATGAAAAATGACAGACGGAAAGCTTGAAATGGGGATCAAATATCGTTAAAAATGAGCAGAATTATTTCCCATGTTGGACTTTTTTTATTGTTCATTATAACAATTATTTTTTCTTATTTTACGAGTAAATATATTCACAACCTTTAAAGAAGGTCTAAGAGACAAACAAGGTAACTTCGGAGTCGCCTGTCTACACTGCAACATGACGGACGGAACAATATGAAATAGGAAAAACTATCGTTAAAAATTAGCAGAATTATTTCCCATGTTGGACTTTTTTTTAATTGTTCATTATAAGAATTATTTTTCTTATTTTACTAGTAAATATATTCACAACCTTTAAAGAAGGTTTAAGAGACAGAAACGAGGAAGTTTGGGATTAGCCCGTCTACACTTCAACATGACGGACGGAACAATATGAAATAGGAAAAACTATCGTTAAAAATGAGCAGAATTATTTCCCATGTTGGACTTTTTTTAATTGTTCATTATAAGAATTATTTTTTCATACGGTCCGTTTTTGATCCCGACCACGTCTGCTAAATATATTCACAACCTTTAAAGATGGTCTAAGAGACAGAAACGAGGAAGCTTGGGAGTCGCCCGTTGACACTGCAACCCAACCGGTTGAGGCACAGAGCCACCCCTAATGGGGCCGAGAGCCTGTTTTAATCGTTTTTTCCCTTTTCTAACATTTTTTAAACGATTTATCTCGCCTCCGCCTATCACTCACTCTAGCTTTTGCCCAACACAACAATTTGGAAGACGTCGGGTGTAAACTACACAGGTTCCAAATGGGTTACGGGGACATTCTACAAGAAAACCACACCTCTTTCAGGTATTAAATCCGGTTTGAGACCTGATTTTGAGGAGGGAACTCAATGAACCAGTTTTAGGAAACAAGAGTGACCTGAATAACAATATTGCTCCATAGTAGAGTACAGTGGTGCCTCCGTTTTCAGACTTAGAGGTTGGCGGTTGGGGTGTGAATTTATTTTTCCCAATAGAAATAATGGTAAACTCTTCAATCCGTTCCGGGCTATGAGAAAAGTGCACTTGTTTTCAATAAGAGGTGTATCTAAACAGCAACTTGGGCAACCAGATAGATAGAGAGATAGATAGAGAGACAGATATAGGGATGGAGAGATAGATAGACAGATAGCTAGAGAGACAGATAGAGAGACAGATGGAGAGTTAGATAGATAGATAGAGAGACAGAGAGATAGATATATGTCTAGATAGATGTCTAGATAGAAAGATAGATGTCCAGAGAGAGCGAGAGCGAGAGATAGATAGATAGATAGATAGATAGATAGATAGATAGATAGATAGATAGATAGATAGATAGATAGATAGATAGATAGAACAGTTTTTTTCAGAGCATCATAGAAAGCAGGAGAAGATCCGTAGAACTTGGTTGCCCCAGTGCGCTCTTGAATCGACCTTCTGAAAACTGAAGTTTCTTTGAATGCAGAAGATACATTTTTCCTGAAAATTTCGTCTGAGGGTTGACCTGAACAATGTTGGAGGTGTTTCAAGACATACATGATCGATGTTCTTGAGATGTTCCCTCAATAAAGGACCATGAAGTCCAATGTTCTTAGACTTGATGACTCTTACCTGGAAGCAAAAGAGTCCAATGGCGTAGATGAGGTAGTCCTCACTGCCGGCTCCAGACGCCGGCAGCACTTTAACGGCGTCATTGACGGACAGAGAGAAGAAGAGAAGAAAGCCTAGAAGGTGGCTCCAGATGTTCACCGTCTCGTTGGAGAGCACGAACATACTTGACGGAAATACAAAAACACGTCGAGCACGAGAACATTTGGAATTTCCGACGAGAACCTCACCTCCTCAGGCAGAGTTTAGAAGGCAAATGAGCCCGATACCCGTCGGTGATGAAGGGGTTCTCTCGGAGGTACCCGGGAAGTTGTTCGAAGGTGTACAGGCGGATCTTCTGCTGAGGGATTCGCATGGACCATTCCGGGAAACTTCCCAGCTCCGTGAATTGCGTCGTCTTCAGCATCTTGTTGTTGGTGTCCTCCAAGCTGGACTGAGGAACGGGTGGGAAAGTGCACCTGACCAGAAGAGAGGACTATTAGCTTGTAAATCGGGGTCTCAAATTCAATGGACTTTAGGGCCACCTGAGCTAGGGTCTGGGTTAGGTGGTGCCGAACAGAACCTCGGATAAAAATTTGTTCTCAAATATCTTTTTTAAAAAGGCTCCACGAAATAAGATCTGAAAACATGAAAAGCATCCATCCATTATCTGCACAGCTTATCCACAGTAGGGTCGCGGGGGTGCTGGAGCCCATCCCAGCTATCTTCGGGCAGTGGGCAGGGGATACCCTGGACTTGTTGCCGGCCAATCACAGAGCACACAGAGGCAGACAACTCAATCGCTCATTCACAACTAGGGAGAATTTGATTTTGGTTAGGCCAATTAACATGACATGCATGTTTTTGGAATATGGGAGGAAACCCACGCAAGCACAGGGAGAACATGCAAACACACAGGAGTTTCGATCTCATGACCTCAGAACTGTGCCGCACACGCGCTAACCACTGCACTGCCGCCGTGCTACATGAAAAGCAATCAATCAGTCACAAAATAATCCATCATATACATGGGCTGCAGTTACATTAAAGGGACAGTGTATATTATTTGACCATTAGATTTTACTGTACTGTGTTGTGCAACCGAAAACGAGTGCTAAAAAGAGAGAAGACAAACTACGGCGAATGAAAGTGACCAAACTGCAACGTTTTGCTTATTTTTTTACGCCGAGCCTTTTGAAAAAAAAATGAAGATCGATGTCTAGCTAGATAGATAAATGTCTAGATAGATGTCTAGATAGATGTCTAGATGTCTAGATAGGTAGATGTCTAGATAGATGTCTAGATAAATAGAAAGATAGATAGGTAGGTAGGTATCTAGATAGACGTCTAGAAGTCTAGATAGAGATAGATGTCTAGATAGATGTCTAAATAGATAGAGATGGATGGATAGATGTGTAGCTATATAGATGTGTAGATGTCTAGATAGAGATGTCTAGATAGATGTCTAGATGTCAGACAGACAGAGATGTCTAGATAGATGTATAGCTGTCTAGATAGATGAAGCGGTCTAGGTAGATGTCTAGAGGTCTTGATGTCTAGATAGATATCTATCTAGATACCTGACTAGAGGACTAGATAGAGATAGGTAGATGTCTAGATAGAGGTCTAGATAGATGTCTAGATATATAGGTGAGTAGATGTCTAGATAGATTAATAGAGATAGATAGATGTCTAGAGGTCTAGATGTCTAGATAGATATCTAGATATATAGATGAGTAGATGTCTAGATAGATTAATAGAGATAGATAGATGTCTAGAGGTCTAGATGTCTAGATAGATATCTATCTAGATACCTGTCTAGAGGACTAGATAGAGAGAGATAGATGTCTAGATAGAGGTCTAGATAGATGTCTAGAGGTCTAGATGTCTAGATAGATAGAGATAGATGTCTAGATATATAGGTGAGTAGATGTCTAGATAGAATAATAGAGATAGATAGATGTCTAGATAGATGTCTAGAGGTCCAGATGTCTAGATAGATAGATAGATAAAGATAGATGTCTAGATAGATAGATGTCTAGATATATAAATGTCTGGATAGATAGAAAAAAAATCGTCACTAATGTTAAGAATGCACCAGTAGCTCCATGTTGAGGCTAACTCCATTCAACCACTAGCATGACATCCTTTGAATGACATTCCAGTGGAGTGGTCGCTACTGGCATTGCACACATTTACTAAAAACCCCAAATTGAATAACGTCGCCTGGACCAAAATAAGCATAGTCTATCGAAAGGTGTATAATAAACGGAGAAAAAAAATGTAAACATTCAAATAAAGCTGGGTATCTTTATGCTAAAATTGACAGGCATTATTAAGGGCAGCTAAATCGATTGAAAGCAAACTGACCAGTGAGCGCCTTGCCGCAATCGGTGATTTCCTTCAGCTTTTCATGATTTCTCTGATGTCGCCTTTCTTCTCCTTCCACATATTTCACGAGTGATGTCACGCAACGCACAAAGTGGCGTCAGCAACCATCACAAAGCCGGTTTGATACTGGGAGGGAAGGACGTGTGTTCGTAGTAAACAATGACACGGCACTGCAGCGCCCTCCAGTGGTCAAGTCGGGTGGTTTCATCCGCAGTCCGTACAGCGAAGAAAATTGTGATCAAGGGTTTCCAAATCGGATGACGTCAGAGGCGTTACCAGGGGCGAGGGGGGAGCATTGCCCACCCAAAGAAAATTGGAGGTCGTAGTGCAAACAAAAAAGAAGAAAATAAAAGAGAAGACAAGAGAAAACGAAATGAATCAAAAAAGAGGTAAAAGCACTAAAAAGACGAATCTAGGGAAAAAAGAAACAAAAAAAGAAGAAAAAAGCAAACAAAAGGAATGGGCGAAAAAGGAAGAAAAATGACGTTAAAAGCTAGGGAAAAAAAGAAAAAAAGAAGCAAATAAGCCAGAAACGAAGAAAAAGCAATAAAAAAAAGAATTAAAAACCCAGGAAAAAGGAAAAAGAAACTTCCTTTGGTGTGTTCTAGGTAATAACAGCCTGGTGGGCCGTGGCGCCCACCTCTCTCCGGGCCGTTTTTATGGGTAGGGGTTTTCTTCCCCGACATGAAAAAAACTAATATTCATTTAATTTCCATCGTTGTAATTGTTTTGTATTGCTCTTGTTTTTCACATTTTCTGTTAAAGGGACATTGTGTATTTTCTCTCCCTAGTGGTGAAAAAAACAAACATTAAATAGAACTACAGCATGCAATTGTTCTGAGGCTAGTGTTGTAAAGGGAAATTGACATACAGCGGGGGACAGAAACTTTTGCTAATTAGCTCCCTAACCCTTAAATTCACCCAAAAAACAATACAATAATAAAATAGTAAATACTTAGTACTGCATATGTGTGACTATCATAAATAAATATACATGTGAAGAAAAATCAAATTGATTTACCTGGTACGGCGGAGTAGCGGAGGGATGCAGAAGGGGGAGACAGTAGATTCAAATGAAAAGTGATTTCAAACTGTTAAAACTGTGCAGCCCTTTGAGACTTTTTGTGATAAAGGGCTAAACAAATAAACCTGACTTGACATGAAACAGTGTCCTTTTGGGGGCAAAACCTTTTTTTCTTTTTTGTGGCACTCGTAGCAGCAAGACAGCGGATAATTACTTCAGGTGTCCTTCATGTTATGTCAAAAAAATTCTACAAGTATTGAAAAAAATGAAAATATTAATGATCATTCATGTATTTTAGCTTATTGTTTTAATTCAATATTGTTTTTTTAACGATTAAAGTTTTTAACCAATAGGAGGCGCTAATACAAATGTCCCTTTAAACCAGGGGTCTCAAACTCACATTTCTTGGGGGCCCCCAGAGCTTGGGTCTGGGTAAGAATCGAGTTTTCCAAAAGAAAATTCCACTGATCTCAAATATCGTTTCTCCCCCAACATAGTAAAACAAACACTATTAGAATTAGTAAGAAAATAAATAATTTTGGAATAAATACAACAAGTATTCAGTAAATAAGTAACCAAATACATTTCCTACACTGTATGAGACCTAAAAGTAAAAAAAAGATTAATATGAGGATAAATCAATCATCAAAAATGGGCTGCATGAACTTTAAAAATTCATATGAGGGTGTGGGCCTCCGACTATCATCCTAGGGGCCGCAAATGGCCCGCGGGCCGCAAGCTTGGAAGAGTCTGAAATGTGTTTGTATGAAATGGCCAAACTGAATTTTGTGAAAACGTACACAGTTGGACTTTAGTCCTCCATAATCATCTGTTTTTGTGCGATCTGCTCTCATAGGGTCTCTATGTCAGGCACCAGAACAGGATCAGGACCCAAACGCGTGACGTTTCTCACACAAGTCTTTTATTTTACGGGAGTCATGCACGTTAGGCAGCCGGTCTGGCGTGAAATGATAGGAAGCCAGAGGCCGATGAGATTGATACCAGTTGTCTGGATAGATATCGGACGGACAGGGTCGATACCGGACAGGACGGAACAGACAGGAATGATAATGACACAGGATATCGAAATAAAACAGGACAAACTAGACGGGAACGAAAACTGGCAAAAATAATAAACAGGACAAAAATAGACGGGAATGAAACTGGAAACCGATATTAAACAGGACAAAAATAAACGGGAACAATGCCGGACAGGGAACACCAACAGGACCGAGTCAAAACCCACGTCTTGCGGGGCAGAGGTTCGTTGACGGGCTGACAAAGGAAAAATGAGAGCACTGAGCTTAAATAGACGGAAAGCCAATCTGTCAATGTGGCGCCACACAGGTGGAGCCAATTGGGCGCCATGGCAACCGTGACAGAAACCCCTTTTTAAACACTGTACACCGAAGCTGCAATAAATAAATAATAATAATAATAATAATCATTGTCATTATATGTTATTGACAACAACACAATCTTGAATCGGGACGGGACAGACAGGATTGACAATGAAACAGGATGTCGAAAATAAACAGAAAAAAACTAGACGGGAACGAAACTGGAAACCGATGTTAAACAACAGGACGGATGGGATTGATATCAAAACAGAATAACGAAATCAAACAGGACAAAAATAAACGAGAAACGATACCGGACAGAGGGCAGCACGGCGGCGCAGTGGTTAGCGCATATGCGGCACAGTTCTAAGGTGGGAACGTCCTGTGTGGGTTCAAATCCAGCTACCGGACTTCCTGTGAGGAGTTTGTATGTTCTCCCCGTGCTTGCGTGGGTTTCCTCCGGGCACTCCGGTTTCCTCCCACATTCCAAAGACATGCATTTCAGGTGGATTGGCCGGTCCAAATTGTCCCTAGGTGTGAATGAGCGAGCGAGTTGTCTGTCCCCGTGTGCCCTGCGATTGGCTGGCAACCAATTCAGGGTGTCCCCTGCCCACTTTCCGATGATTGCTGGGATGGGCTCCAGCACCCCCCCGACCCTACTGAGGATAAGCGGTGTAGCTAATGAGGTGAGATAAGAAAAATAAACGGGAACAATACCGGACAGGGAACACCAACAGGAAAACAGGACCGAGTCAAAACCCACGTCTTGCGGGGCAGAGGTTCGTTGACGGACTGACAAAGGAAGCGTGAGAGCTTAGATAGACAGAAAGCCAATCTGTCAATTAGCCGCAGCTGGCGCCACACGGGCGGGGCCAATCCGATACTGCACCTCCCGACCGCAGAACACTCCGAGCAGATGAATCCAATCTCCCGTTGGCCCGTATGTTGCTTGTTTTTTAAAAAATATTTATGGTGCGGAGTTTGCATGGTCCCATTTGAAAGACCTTAAAGGAAGAACTTATTCCACACACACGGAGCAATAATGTTTACCTAATCGATCGTGATTTCGACGAGTTTTCTTATGTTCCAGATGTAAGTTGGCTAGGAAACAAGCAAAAAGACGGTGCTGTTTTTGTAAGAGTTCCACCCACAAACAAAGAAAGTGAAAACAGACCTCTCCAAGGGGGGACCCCGAATCGGGAAAATATTCCCCTTTCTTGTCTAAACCACATTCATGATTTCACGTGGTGACTTCACGCTCTCTGAATGCCGAAATTACGTCAACACCCGTCAAAATAGGCCGGCGAGCAGGGGCGTTACCGGGGGAAAGTGCCCACCAGGGTTGGGTAGGGTTACTTTAACTGGATTACTTTCAATGACTTTTGGATGAAATGATCTGAAATGATCTGCATTTCTATAGCGCTTTTCAAGTCAATGACTTCCCAAAGCGCTTTACAATGTGCTTCACATTTCCCAATAGCGGCCTTGCAGCCATGTAAGGCGCTAACCTGCTTATTGGGGGTATTGGGGGTTCAGTGTCTTACCCAAGGACACTTCGGCATGTAACACGGACAAGCCGGGATTCGAACTGGGATCCCTTAATCCTAAAACGATCGCTCTACCTCCTGAGCTACTGCCGCCCCAATGACTCCAATACCAAATATGCTAATAAAAGACAAAAGAAACCAAATAGGAATCAAATGACTCCATTTTGTGCAGGCTTGGGGAGTAACAGAACACATGGAACGGCAAAAATGATGTCGGCAAGCTCTTTGGATTTATTTTCATTTTGTTTCTCAAGCATTTGATGTTCGTTTTGCCGGAGATCAAAGAGATCTAAGCCAGGAGAGAAAGCTTACCGCGTGTTGTGAGCAGGGTTGGGTAGGGTTACTTTAACTGGATTACTTTCAATGACTTTTGGATTACTCCAATAGCAAATATGCTAATAAAAGACAAAATAAACTAAATAGGAATAAAATGATGACTCACAACAAAAAAAAGGAGGGGTAAAAAGGAAATAATAAAGCAAGAAAAAAGAAGAAGAAAGCTGTGGAAAGGGAAAACGAAAGAATACAAGAAAAAGAAGATAAATAATAAAAAGCAGGAAAAAATAAGAAAAAGAGGAAAACACAAGAATATAGAAAAGGCTGGGGAAAATATAAACAAAATAAGAAAAGAAAGAAGGAGAGAGAAAAAGAAAAACAAAAAGAAAAAGAGGAAAAAGCAATGAAAAGAATTCAAAAGCTAGGAAAAAGCAAACAAAAAAAGTCAAGCAAAAAAGGAAAATGGAGAAGAAAGGGGAGAAAGTAAAACGTTTTGGGTGGAAAGAAACAAAATTAAAAAAAACATACAATTGATTAATTAGATCAAAATATACAAAAGAAAGAACAGTCAGAAAAGGAAGGGGGCATGTGAGGGAGTTTATTCTGAAGAGGTGGAGTGTTTGGGAGCTGGGCAGTGTAGCAGAATTCCAGAAGTCCACTTGTTAGGATTGTCAAGCCCTTAGAAGATTCCTTTGTTTTGATCACTTCATCAATTTTAATAATAGTCCCAATCGTAGATTAATAACGGCCGTGCAATTTAGCAAAAGTAGCAATTCATGTGCCTTCTTCGTACTTTCTTGACAATCGCAAGCTTCGTCTCCATTGTTATCATGTTTTCGCTTCTCCCTTTAGCGTCACTGCAAGCTTTGGACTCTCAACGAATAAACACAGTACAAAAATACAGTATTGTATCGCTGACTTTCAAAGTTTTTACTAAGCACACAAGATTATGAACTGATCTAAGAAAAAGGCATTGTGGGATGAAGTTCAGCCATTAGTATATGGGTATTGTGATGATGCCGTGACACAAAATTAATAGCAGACCAGCATTTTATGGGATGACAACCAGTAGGAGACGGACGTCTTAAAGATGTAAATGTACATAAACAAAAACACTGCACTTGGTTTTGATACTTCACATATTTGGAATTAAATTGTATTTATTGTCATTGATATCAACATATCGCGCATTGTGTTCAACAACAGACAGCACACATCAAATGCTATCATAGGGGCAGGTCTGGGAGGGCTTTGTGTGAGTGTGTTGGGTGGGCGTGACTCTGAGGAAATTCAGAAGAGTGCAAAGACCTTCTGTGGATTGTTATCGGGTCCTGGAAGGGACTGAGGTGGCGGCTGGAAGGAAAGCAATAGCTAAGCTGCAGGTTTGTTCTAATGCTACTTGCCAAGCCTAAATCTCACTAACAACAGAGTCATTACCCATGAAACGGATGACCTGGAGCTGCAATCCGTGGGATACCACTACATTAATGATTTCTGTATTTTAATCACCACAAAGACCTGGCTCAGCCCAAGGATCCCTGATGCCGGCGTTCAGCTAGCCAGTCTCTCTCTACATTACTTTCTTTCATTTTACTTTTGTATAATGACAATAAAGACCATTCATTTCACTGCAATTCTGGATTCTGTGTTTTGATTTGTAGATCTACGGTTATTTTTTATTTTAGATATTAGATATCTGTAATGACGCATGATATATATAGTTGTCTTTTGTCCGGCTCGACATATTTGTCTCACACTCGTCGGCTATTTATGCTTCTAAACCTGCCAACTGTTTCGCTGTTGACAGACACTGGCCGACACTACCGGAAATGAAAAGCCGTGCCTTTCAGAATAAAAGCATGGTACCGTTTTTTGTAATAGTCAAGGGAATATATCATAGTATCGAATTAATTGTACATTTTATCCAGAAAAGATTATTAAGAAACAACCAAGTTCGCTCAAGGTAGTCAAGCAGGGATGGGCAAAGTACGGCCCGGGGGCCACCTACGGCCCATCGGGCTTTTTAAACCAGCCCGCTGAACGAAAATGGTAACAGTTTCATGAAAATATATATAATAGTAAATAAAGTACTACTCATAAAACCTTTTCGGTGCCAGCTTTGTCAAAGATGTTCCTTTGTGTGTCTGCTGCAAAAATTCTACTACAGAAATAGTACGTAATTGCTACAAAATTACTGCGAAACTAAATGTCAGTACTTGAAAACAGGGAAACATTTTCCTGTATATATACTACCCAAACGCTTCAAAAATACTACTACTGTCATACTATAATCAGAAATACTTCTACAGTAAGACAGAAATACTACCAAAACCTCAGAAATATATATATCCAGAAAAAGCCATAGAAATACTACTACAGAAATATTACATAACTGAATATCAATTATATTGTTTTCCTTTCATTCTGAAAAATATATATCTATACTACTTAAATACCTCAAAAACACTACTACTGTAATAGTATATTACAGAAATACTACCAAGACAGGGATTCATTTCCCTTTCATTCTAAAAAAATATATATACTACCCGAACGCTTCAAAAATACTACTACTGTAATACTATAATCAGAAATACTACTACAGTGATACAGAAATACAACCAAAACTTCAGAAATATTCTATTACAGAAAAAGCCACAGAACTACTATTACAGAAATACTACAAAACATCAAAAAAATTTAAAAAAAATACTACTAGACAGATAGATAGATTGATGTCTAGATATTCATCCCCGTAGGGAAATTTACACTTCCAGCGGTATCCTTGTGTTGAAAAATAAAATAACAAAATAAAGATATATAATACAAAAATACCTAATATAACGTGTTGATATAGAGTTTTTAAATAGTGCTACGGAAAATACACACTGTCATAAAAATAGGGTCATATGCAAATGTGGGGGCGGGGTTTTACTCCCCCTGGTTGGAGTTAAAGAACCTCATGGCATGAGGAAGAAATGATCTCCTCAGTCGGTCCGTGGAACAAGACGACTGTACTACAAGACTGTAATAATATAATCGGAAATTGTGACAGTAATACTATAATACAGAAATACTACCAAAACTTCAGAAATATACTATTACAGAAAAAGCCACAGAACTACTGCTACAGAAATACTACAAAACCAAATATCAAATTGAGCACTTAAAACAAGGAATTAAAACACTATCTTTCTTAATTGTGAGCGTCTTCAAACCAATTTGATGAGACGTACCTTATTAAAAACGAACCTAAAAAGAAATAGAACATGTTTATATGCAGACTTATAACGCTTTTATTTTGAAAAGCTTAGATGGAGGGTGTGGCTATAAGTCCGGAGCCGGCTGACTGTCTTCCATCAACTGGCGATTGACGTGAGGGACGTGAACGCACCGCGCCCAATCATGCTCCGCCGAGACCAAATATTCCTATCCGAAAAAAACCATCGCAGCTCGTAAATGAGCGAATGATGGTGCGTTTACGGACCTGGCAATTACGCTGGATTTCCTTATTGACGGCTGCTTTGGCGAGCGCGACGTTCACGGGCAGCGCGGAAGAGTCGTGCGATGGTGCGTTCGATGTTTATTTCGTTTTGGACAGGTGAGTGTTTCATGAAGATGCATTTACGTGCAGTAAAGTTGGAGCGGAATGGCAGCATGTTTTTGTCCTTGTATGGTTTTGTTTTAGTTTGTCCCTTCACTCCGACTTGTGGGAGGCACCAACTCATTAATCTTGTCATGACAACAAAGGAAAGAACTGGATGCCATGTACTACTTTGCTTGTGATTAGCCTTCCTATACATCCAAATAATATTTTCCAGCAGGGACAATTTTAGATTCTAAGCTTTAGGGCAGGGGTGTCAAACTCATTTTAAGTCGGGGGCCACACGATAGAACAAATATTCTGTCGGGGGCCGGACTAGTAGATTAAAGAGAAAGAAAAAGAGATATAAAGAAATAAGAGAAAGAGGGAGGGAAAAAGAGAGAGGACGGGACAAAGAAAGAAAAAGAGAGAGAGAGCGTGAGAAACAAAAGAGATAAAATGAGAAGTCGTGAGAGAGGAGGAAAGAAAGGGAGCGGAAGAAGGAAATCCAAAGAGAAATAGAAAGATAAAAGGAGAGAAAAGAGAAAAGAAAGTGCAAAGGGTAGGAAGGAAGAAAGAGAAAAGAGAGAAAAAAGGAAGTTAGAGCAAAGTAAGTTAAAAAGACAGAGAGAGAGAAAGAGACAAAGAGCAACAAAGGAGGAGAAAAAGAGAGACACAGAAAGTGAAAGAGACAGAGACAGAGAGTGGGAGTGGGAGTGGGAGAAAAGGGGTGGAAAAGAGAGAGAGAGATACAGAGAGAGAGAGAAAGATACAGAGAGAAAGAGAGAGAAAGAGAGAGAAAGAGAGAGAGAGAAAGAAAGAGAGAGAAAGAAAGAGAAAGAGAAAGAGAAAGAGAAAGAGAAAGAGAAAGAGAAAGAGAGAGAGAGAGAGAGAGAGAGAGAGAGAGAGAGAGAGAGAGAGAGAGAGAGAGAGAGAGAGAAAAAGAAACACAAGTACAGAGTCTTTGTTCGAGGCACCTTTCTTTGGCAACATCAAGTTGACATATTTCAACCTGCAGCTTGTTTTTCTCTTGCGCTTCTCTGAGTGTTGTCTCGCGGGCCGGATGCAATCCCTTAGCGGACCTGACCTGGCCCGCGAGCCGCCTGTTTGACACCTGTGCGTTTGGGGGTGCTGAGCACCAAGGGTGTAACTTGCCTGTTTTTGGGGGTGCTTGAGTAAACACGAAAAAAAAAAGTCACCATCGCATACCTTGGATTTCTTTTCAAATGCAATTGGAAATGAAATGAAATGATCTGCATTTCTATAGCGCTTTTCAAGTCAATGACTTCCCAAAGTGCTTTACAGTGTGCTCACATTTCCCAATAGTGGCCGTGCAGCCATGTAAGGCGATAACCTGCATATTGGGGGTATGAGGGGTTCAGTGTCTTACCCAAGGACACTTCGACATGTAACACGGAGGAGCCCGGATTGAACTGCGATCTCTTGATCCCAAGACGAGCGCTCTACCTCCTGAGCCACTGCCGCCCCAAATTGGAGAAGGGTCTTTTCGTCTTGCCGGCCGCACCCCTTCTAAAACCCTTCCTCCACTGCACTGTGTTTTATTGAAGTCACAACGGGTTGGACAAAGACAAAGGAGAAAAGAAACGCCCTCTGCCCCTCCCCCTGGGACGGTACCAACATTTTTAAACAAAGAAACAGGATACAATCCGATTAGAAATACACACTTTTGAGCAAATACGTTTAAGCCTACTTTACGGTTTCTCACAAGTTTTATTGGAGGAAAGAGAAAGGGCTGCGCCCACGATCGGGTGTTTGCTGGACCCGGGAAGCTAGTCGCTCTTGTACTCGGATGCTGCTCCGGACGCAGAAGTGGATCTTCCGTAGCGAGCGATGGCGGTGTCAGGGACGGAAAAAACGGGGCGGTAGCCGGGACTGTGAGAGCAAGGCGTGGTCGGGGTCGGAAGCCAGTCGTAAGCCAGAACGGGAGAGTAGACAGATTCGGGGGAATAAAAGAGGTCGTAAGCCGGGATGGGAGAACAGAGGTGGTCAGGAGACAGACGGGAGCAAAAACGGGACAGGTGGGAGTCAGGGTCGAAAAAGGCTTGCCTTGTATAAACAGAGGTTCGCAGACGGGATTGGGAGAGCAAGGCGTGGTCGGGGGTCGGAAGCGAGTCGTAAGCCAGAACGGGAGAGTAGACGTAGTCGGGCGACAAAAAGAGGTCGTAAGCCGCGTTGGGAGACCAGAGGTGGTCAGGAGACAGACGGGAGCAAAAACACGACAGGTGGGAGTCAGGGTCGAAAAAGGCTTGCCTTGTATAAACAGAGGTTTGCAGACGGACTGACAACAGGGGATCGACGAGACCGGGTTCAAATCCTGACAGGGAGCCAATCAGAACCCGGGATCTAGCTTGAAAGATGCTCATGATGTCTTTGCCACCAAAGTGTGCCTTCTTAAAGTGTGCCTCTGGGAATTTTTTATTTTTTTGGGTGCAGGTCCGGCAGCGTGTCAGGACATTGGCACGAGATCTTCGGGTTTGTGGAGCAGCTCACCAAGAAGTTTGTCAGGTGTGTAAAAAGCAGACTCATTTTTGTTCCCTTTCAAAACACCAACACAGACCTATGAAGTCAAACACCTTTGAAATGAGGACAGACCTATTTATGGAAAGCCCACTTCTTGGACAAGGCTCCCAAACACGTTCTGGTTAATGTCGAAGAGGGTGTGTGGGATCATTTTAGTTTCAATGGCGGGTTACTAAATATAAATTCATAATACCAGATGTGAAGGTAGTGCTGACTTGAGTCAGGACAAACACTGGTATGCGGTTGTCCATGTGGAACAGGACATTGGTGCTGGAATTCTATCTTTTTTTCCTGGAGCTCAGTGTATCTGATCTGAGATCATTTGGCGCCACCCGCCGCGGGTCTGAATTGGCTCCCGTCACTATTTGAACTCTGTCCTGTCAATCCCCTTTTGTCAGTTCGTCTGCGAACCTCAGTGTGTACTAGGCAAGCCTTTTTCGACCCTGACTCCCACCTGTCCCGTTTTTGCTCCCGTCTGTCTCCAGCTACAATCCGTTTTTATCCTGACTATGTCTGCTCTCCCGTCCTGACTTACGACCTGTTTTTGATCGCGACCACGTCTGCTCTCTTGTCCCGGCTTAGGACCCGTTTTGATCCTGACCACGTCTGCTCCCCCATCCCAGCTTACGACCTCTTTTTGTCCCCAACTACGTCTACTCCCCTGTTCTGGCTTATGACTCGCTTCCGACACGACAACGTTTTTGCTCTCCCGTCCCGACTTACAATCCGTTTCTGACCCCGACCACCTCTGCCCTCCCGTCTCGGCTTACAACCCGATTCTGACCCCGACCACGTTTTTGCTCTCCTGTCCCGGCTATCGACATGTTTTTCCGTCCTTGACACCGCCATCGCTCGCTTCGGAAGATCCACTTGCCCGTTCGGATCACAATCCGAGTACGAGAGCGACTTGCTTCTCGCGCCTAGCGAACACCGGATCATGGGCGCAGCCCTTCCTCTTTCCTTTAATAAAACTTGTGAGAAACGTAACGCCATTGGGTCCTGTTTCTGCTCTGGTCCTGACACATCTTTGACTCCTAACTGATTCAAGCAGACAGGAAACCCACAGAGGTGAATAGTAGATATAGCAGTGTAATACCTGACTTCATCCTCATCAAGCACTTGGGGTCTGAACAGGAATGTAGTCTTCCCCTGGTTTGCCAGCTCATTTTTCTTGACCAGATGTCGTTTTCCCAAGGCCAGTGGCCATCTTCCGAAGAAAACTAGCAGGAATGAGAATAGAATTAGCATAGGCGATCGTTAGCCATAAACACCAGTATCTATCATATGAATAATCTTAAAGGGGATTAGTCTCCAAAAACATGGTAGGCGATGGTAGGGCTAAACATGCAGAAAAACCCATCCTAGTTAGCACGTGTGCGGCACAGTTCTGAGGTCATGAGATCGAACATACTGTATGGAGTTTGCATGTTCTCCCCGTGCTTGCGTGAGTTTTCTCCCACATTCCAAAAACATGTCAGGTTGATTGGCCTAACCAAAATCAAATTCTCCCTAGGTGTGAATAAGCAATTGAGTTCTCTGTCCTTGTGTCCCCTGCCCACTGCCCGAAGATAGCTGGGATGGGCTCCAGCACCCACGCAGCCCTACTGAGGATAAGCGGTGCAGATAATGGATAGATGGATGGAATTTTGTCATGAGTGAAACCCCTTCTGTGTGTATATATACAACGGCACCTGACATCGACACAAGGAATGACACTTATAATACGCAGACTGCTGTCATGTCCAGCATGGTCGCCGTGGCGACCGGCTGGCCCCGCCCCCTGGGCACCAGCTGTAGCAGATCGTCTAATTTGCGTGTGTGCTTCTTAAAGGCGGGTCTTGGGTATTGCCGGTGGCGGGTTCATTGCGTTTTATGTTCTGCATTAGTCTGTTCTGTTTGACTTGAGGAAGCCTGTGTTTGCCCGTTCTGAGTAAAAGCCTGTTTTGTGAGTATTCCTAGTCTGAGTTCCTGTTTGCCTGTAAGCCTGTTTTTGTTTTGTTTTGTCCCTGATTGTTGGACGACTTTTATTTTCCTTAATAAAAGTAACTGATCGTTAACGTGAATGAGTTCACCCTTCCTGCCTCCTGCCTCCGATCTCGTGACAGACTGCGAGTCACATCGCATGGACATAAGCCATTGGATAGATAGATAGAGATAGATTGATATAGATAGATGTCTAGATAGATGGATAGATAGATGTCTAGATAGATAGATAGATGGATTGATGTCTAGATAGATGGATAGATGTATAGATGGATGTCTAGATAGATGTGTAGATAGAAACATAGATAGCTAGATACTTTATTCATCCCCGTAGGGAAATTCACACTTCCAGCAGTATCGTTTTGTTGTTTATTAACAGAATAACAGGATGGCCTCGGGGTGCTGTGTTGTAGTTTAGCAACAGCGGAGTGGATGACGTCACACGCTAGGCCAAAAGTTCGACATACCTGCGGCAGATGGAAATCTTTGTGCACAGGGTTACACCACGTCCTGTTCATGTAGATAGCAAGTCCGCCTCTTCTCCGCTTCCCGCAGGCTTTTGTGTCTCTGTCTGTCCCTAACAGCGCTGAAGCCGGGTAGCTCCGCGTTAGCGTCCGGGATGCTAGACGTGAGCCACGTTTCCGTAAAACACGGCAAACTGCACTCCTTGTACGCTTTGATGTTTTTCACCAGCACGGCCAGTTCGTCGGTCTTATTTGGTACCATGAGTACGGACGCTACCGAAGACTTATAACGCCGCTAGCCGCTTAGCTAGCTCCGGCTCCACATCCACGATAGGGCCCCCTCATTACGCCGGCACGAGAATTCTTCAGGGCAAGGTGTTGCACATATATATATACAACAGCAGTCAACATCGACACCAGCCAGAGAAACCCAAACACTGGGACTGCCATTTCTTGTGACCATGTTTCTTTTCCAGTCCCAGGATGAGAGTGTCCTACATCGTCTTCTCAGCCCAAGCCGTTGTGATTCTTCCGCTCACTGGAGACCGGTACCTCACACCGAAACCCGCCTTTTATCAGCTCAGTGTGTATTTTAACCCGCTTTCCCGGTTCCCAGGTCCCGGATCGATGAAGGTCTAAACAAACTGAGTCGGATCAACCCGGCTGGCGAAACCTACATGCACGAAGGCCTCAAAGCGGTACATAGTGTTTCACTCAAACAATCGGCCGGAGATGAAAACAGGTTTTGTTGACTCAGGTTAAGCGGGTTGGAAGGAGATTTTAGTTCTTGTCCAAATGATGCCAGAGTCAAGGCACAAGGTCCAGAGTTTCCCAGGGAACATATAGCGAATAACCTTTACCCTTTTTTGTGTCCGCTAATACGTAGCAAGCTATACGTTTTACACAGTTTTCGTCTTTCGTCTTTCAGGTATCGGAGCAGATGAAGTCGCAAACGGCGCCGTCCCGCAGTATCATCGTGGTTCTGACTGATGGAAAGCTGGAGGTTTACCCGTTTGAGCTCAGTGTGCAGGAGGTAAGACCAAAATACATACAAGGCCATGAAAAAGTATTGTTGTTTTTGGCGTATTTATCACTCAAATGCTTTTCAGATGACAACCCAAGAACTTATAAAAGGCAGTTTTAATATGGTGATTCCATTAATTAAGGAACTCAAAAAATCAAAACTTATCTGGCTCTATGTGTTACCCCTGAACCTAATGGTGAGTTGGGCCACCAACTGATGGCAGGGTGTCCTCCTTCAAATCTTTTTTTTTTTTATCCATTATTCCTGATAGTCTTTGGTCCCTTTTCTCTTCAAAGTCTTTATATTACATGTTTGACCCTGGAGTGCCATGTCTAATCTCGTTGCACACACAGTTTCATAACGTTGATATTAAGGTTTGTTTTATTGTTATTTTGATTCAGACAGTGGTTTTCTCGTTTTTGACAGTTTGTCTGTTACTCTATGGAGTATTTTTTGTAATTAAATACGATCCTTTTTGAGTACTGAGAGTTTCCTGCTTCCTGCGTTTGGGTCCACCAAAAATCATATAATCACCTGACCATGAAAGGATCCAAGCGCCCTGATTGTAAAGAGAGTCCCCGGCTGTAAGGAGATTCCCAAACCGCTTCGGCTTTGTGACCCGGATTCGAGGAGAGTCCAAGGCTGCGATGAGAGTCCCTGGTCGCTTCGGCTCCCAGCCCCGGCTACGTGGAGAGTTCCCAGCCGCTTCGGCTCCGAGGAGGGTCTCTTGTCGCTTCAGCTCCCTGCCCCGGCTGCGAGGAGAGTCTGAGGCTGGAATGAGAGACCCTGGTCACTTTGGCTCCCAGCCCCGGCTACGAGGAGAGTTCCCAGCCGCTTTGGCTCCGAGGAGGGTCTCTTGTCGCTTCAGCTCCCTGCCCCGGCTGCGAGGAGAGTCCGAGGCTGGAATGAGAGACCCCGGTCACTTCGGCTCCCTGCCCCGGCTACGAGGAGAGTTCCGAG
Source organism: Urocampus carinirostris (assembly GCF_059441175.1). Classification (NCBI taxonomy): domain Eukaryota; kingdom Metazoa; phylum Chordata; class Actinopteri; order Syngnathiformes; family Syngnathidae; genus Urocampus; species Urocampus carinirostris. The sequence continues at coordinate 1,055,712 of NC_142364.1, forward strand.
GCGCTTCAGCTCGGAGGGGTTCTCTTGTAGCTTAGGCTCCTCGCCCCGGCGGCTAGGAGAGTCAGAGGCTGCGATGAGGGTCCCCGGTCGCTTCGGGTCCCCGGTCCCTTCGGGTCCCCAATCGCTTCGGGTCTCCGGTCGCTTCGGGTCCCTGCCCCGGCCACGAGGGGAGTTCCCAGCCGCTTCGGCTCGTAGGGGTTCTCTCGTAGCTTAGGCTGCCTGCCCCGGCAGCAAGGAGAGTCCGAGGCTGCCATGACAGTCCCTGGTCGCTTCAGGTCCCCGGTTGCTTCTGGTCCCCGGTTGCTTCGGGTCCCCGGTCGCTTCGGGTCCCCGCCCCGGCTACGAGAAGAGTTCCCAGCCGCTTCGGCTCCAAGGGGGTCTTTCGTAGGTTAGGCTCCCCGCCCCGGCTGCACAAAGAGTCCGAGGCTGCGATGAGAGTCATCGGTCGCTTCGGGTCCCCGCCCCGGACAAGAAGAGTTCCCAGCCACTTCGGTTCCGAGGAGGGTCTCTCGTCGCTTCGGCTCCCTGCCTCGGCTGCGAGAAGAGTCCGAAGCTGCGATGGGAGTCCCTGGTCGCTTCGGTTCCCCGCCCCGGCGACAAAAGAGAGTTCCCAGCCGCTTCGGCTCCGAGGAGGGTCTCTCGTCGCTTCGGTTCCCTGTCCAGTTGCTGCAGCCTCCGGTTTTTATATGTTTATTTTGGGCCTGTGGGGGGAGCTATTTTAGGGTCTGGCCCACCCCCATTCACCGGAAGGGCACCCAATCGGTTTGTGGTTATGACAGGTGTACCCAATCACCCCACACCTGTCCATTATTTGCCTGACCCTCCATGAAGACATTAAGAACAGCACCCAGTGTCGGTTGTTTTGTATTTCCACCTTTGTTTTCCCAGTCCCTCTCGCTTTCCGAGGTTTGTTTTTTTTGACATTTTTTGTTAATAGATACAATCACTTTCGACTACTGAGACTTTCCTGCGTTTGGGTCCATGCATTTTGTATTTCCTTAGGCTGTGTGATTTGAAACTGCAAGCTTAAACTGATGATCTGAAATTGTTGTGAGTGATCAATACGCAAAAAAACAAGGAAATCAGGGAGGGGGTAAATACTTTTTCAGGGCACTGTACACAGATGAAAAATGACGCCAACCTTGTTCAAGGTATTGATGTTTTTTTGTGCGCGTGTCGTCCACAGGCTGATAAAACCCGAAGTTACGGCGCTCGTGTTTACTGTGTCGGCGTCATGGACTTTGACCCCGAGCAGGTGGGCGGGGCCATATCGCTCAAAAACATGTTTTATTTTGTAGGGAGAAAGAGCTTGCATTTGATTGGAGGAATGCCAAACCGAGTTCCACTATAAATACTGTAAAATACACCAGTCATATTTATTTTGGTAGTCTGCTAGCTTGATGCTAGCACACAGACAAAGACAGCAAAAGAGCGCTAGGAAATTTAACATCAGAATGAAAGACTTTGTTTTAAATTATATTTTAATTTACATTTTTACTGCTTTCTGTCACGGTTGCCACGGCGCCCAATTGGCCCCGCCCGTGTGGCACCAGCTGTTCAGTGCTCTCACTCTTCCCTTGTCGGTCCGTCAACGAACCTCTGCCCCGCAAGACGTGGGTTCTGACTCGGTCCTGTTCCCTGTTTGTATTCCCTGTCCGGTAGTGTTCCCGTTTATTTTGTCCTGTTTAATTTCGGTTTCCAGTTTTGTTTCCGTTTATTTTTGTCCTGTTTATTATTTTCTCCGGTTTTCGTTCCCGTCTAGTTTTGTCCTGTTTATTTTCGATATCCTGATTCATTATCTATCCTCTGTCTTTCTAAAAATGAATGGGTCCAGAGTGCTTTAACAAAAAACAACTACATTTCCCACAATGCCTGTGGACTGTTACCGACAAAGTCATGGATCGGTGCCACGACACTCCAGCGTTTCCGCATCGATTGTGTCACGGTTGCCATGGTGCCCAATCGGCCCCGCCCGCGTGGCGCCAGCTGCGGCTCGTTGACAGATTGGCTTCCCTGCTATTTAAACCCATTCCTGTCACTCTCATTCTGTCAGCCCGTCAACGAACTTCTGCCCCGCAAGACGTGGGTTTCGACTCGGTCCTGTTCGTGTAGGTATTTCCTGTCCAGTTTTGTTCCAGTCTATTTTAGTCCTGTTTATTATTCTCTCCAGTTTTCGTTCCCATCTATTTTGTCCTGTTTAATTTCGATATCTTGATTCGTTATCCATCCTGTCTGTCCCTTCCTGTCCAGTATCTACCCCATCTGTCCAATATCTGCTCGGGCAATTGGTATCAATCTCGTCAGCCTCTGGCTTCCTATCATTTCACACCAGACTGCTGCCTAACGTGCATGGCTCCCCATTTCCCATAAAATAAAAAGCTTGTGTGAGAAACGTCACGCGTTTGGGTCCTGATCCTGTTCCAGTTCAGTGTTTTTCCTTTGTTGCTTTCCTAGAACGACTTTACATGCGCGGCCACAGAGTTTGCAACACCTGCAAACCGGTACTCGATGGGTGATGGAGAATGAAGAAAGGAGCAGATAATTATATATCTTAGCAAAGAGCGAAGCGGAGTCACCGAGGGCAGAATAACACACAATATATACATTGAAGGCTCCAAAAATGTTCCTGCCTCTCTGTGGTCACAAAGCGGCCCTTTGGGCTAAGTGGGCTGTAATTATGTTCCATTGGAGATTTCGGCGAGGAATGAAAGCTGCGCATACTCGCAGGTTAGTCGTGTTTACTCGCTGCTAAATTGAGTTTAATAGTCTGAATATTCCACGCACAACAATCTATTTACCAACTTATATCTGTCCGATATCAACTCGGGCAATTGGTATCGATCTGGTGGGCCTCTGGCTTCTTATCATTTCAGGCCAGAATGCTGCCTAACGTGCATGACTCCCCATTTCCCATAAAATAAAAGGCTTGTGTGAGAACGTCACGCGTTTGGGTCCTGATCCTGTTTTGGTCCCTGACACCTTCTCTCCTAAAAATCCGCCTTCTACGGCTTTTTTTTCCTTGTTTTTTCTTTTTTTTTTTTTTTTTTGATCCACAGAGTGCTTTGCGGCTTTGGAGGAGGAAGTCATTAGAGAGCTCTAATTCAATCAAGCCGCGCGAGCTTCCTGGAGATAAAAGCGTTTGATGTTATTATCTTCCTGCAGAAAATAAACAAATGTAAACGATCTAAACGACCCAAATTATAAATCAAATACATATACATACTTAGGAAATAAACACGGATACAAATGGCTCATTTTTATAATGACATAGAAATCAAAACAATACATTGTTACGTATGGTTGGTCGGTTGGATCCCCTAAGCACCGTTTCCTGTGGTGTGTCTTGGGCAAGTGCAGCCTGCTGGCAAATGCCAAAAAATAAATGTTTTGCATTTTAATTCTGATATGTCTGCAAAATGAAATGCATACACGTGAGAGAGGTTTTGATATATTACCTGATCTTTAAATGCATTTCTGTCTTTTGCTTTTTTGTATACACATATTTTGATTTATACTTCTTTTATAAACCCCGTACACCGGGATTGCCAAGCAAATATTGTTTGCATTTAATATTAAAGACAATAAATCTTCAATCTGACAATCTATTTACCAACTTGTGTTTAAAAATGTTTACCCCCTTGTCATGAACCAGAACAGGATCAGGACCCAAACGCGTGACATTCTCACACAAGCCTTTTATTTTACGGAGAACGGGGAGTCATGCACGTTAGGAAGCCGGTCTGGCGTGGAAGGACAGGAAGCCAGAGACCGACGAGACCGATTCCAATTGCCCGAGTTGATATCGGACAGATGGGGTCGATACTGGACAGGACAGACAGGATTGATATCAAAACGGTATATCGAAAAATAAACAGGACAAACTAGATGGGAACGAAAACTGGAGAGAATAATAAACAAGACAAAAATAGACGGGAACGAAACTGGAAACCGATATTAAACGGGACAAAGATAAACGGGAACAATACCGGACAGGGAATCCCAACAGGAAACAGGACCGAGTCAAAACCAACTTCTTGCGGGGCAGAGGTTCATTGACAGACTGACAAAGGAAGAATGAGAGCACTGAGCTTAAATAGACAGAAAGCCAATGTGTCAATGAACCGCAGCTGGTGACACACGGGCGGGGCCAATTGGGCGCCATGGCAACCGCGACATTACTATTTGATTGCATCTTTATATGTTGTTTTAAATGTATTTTCATATTTTTATTTTTATTTCTTTTTGCTTATATATGTACAAACAAGCAAAATGGCCCAATATTGCAGGGCCAATCTAAGATTGCATTAGGCAGCTTGGAGTGGTCAGGAGCTGTAGTACCCAATTTGGCTGCCAGAGCGTGTTACACGAAAGGAGACCACATGAAAGTGAATGTTTATCGATTTTGTTGGTATTTATTAGGGGTGTCTCGACACAAAACCTAGTTAAAGACGCTCGTGGAGACCTAGAGTACAATTGTGCAAATTGTCACGATCATCGGTTGCACGGTTTTGGAGCCTATAAGTCATGTACAAACACACACGATTTATAAAGTAGTTTAGATTATATTTAAATTTTTTGAAATCATATTTAATATCCATTTTTATTTTCACTTTTATTCATGGATTTATTTGAGCTGAAGTTAAGTATTGAAAATAATAATAATGATAATAAAAAAATGTATGTCTTGTGCCTTGTTTTCTTGCAGCTTGCAGAGATAGCAGACAGCAGCCAGCAGGTTTTCCCGGTGCTTTCGGGTTTCCACGCGCTCAAAGACGTCGTCGGCTCGGTGAGAAAAAATGTTGGGCAGAGGGCATATTTGATTTTGGGGAAGATTAAGGAAAAAATGGATGGTTTGTACGGGTACTTGAAAAATTTAAAGGTGCTTGAATTTCGGGTGAAAGTGCTTGAAAATGTTGACATGTTTCTCTACAAGTCTGCTTAAAAATAATGCAGACGCTTCTCTCTGCTGGGGTTGGCTTGGCCATTCTTCTTCCTTTGTGATTAACGGTAGCTGGCATTAGTTTGTTTGCTATTGTCCTATAATGTATCATCGCCCCCTACAGGTCATGCTCAAAAGGGCAGGTGCATGCTATACTCAAAAACTAAAATATTCTCAATTTAATCTAAAATCACATACGTCAATTGCAGTTATACATGATTCACAGTGGATTTTTTTTCTTTTAAAGGGACAGTGTGTAATATTTGGTGCCTCCTAGTGGTACAAAAAAACATTGGTGTGAATAACAGGCAAAACTAAATGAACTATTATACCATTGTTATATTTTTATAAATATTCCAAGGTGGAGAAATCTGTGTATTTTTACACAGTGCAATCCATACCTAGTACTAACCGCCATGTTTTTCTGGCATCTTGCTGCTACGCTCTGCTCATTTAGCACTGGTTTCCCTTCGCATTAGACTATACAGTGTAGAGGTGAGATCGGGTCTTAAAAATCCAACTCGGCCTGCGGGTATATAAGCCCGAACCTGCCCGGTTAAATTGATTCGAGAGACCGAGACCGGAGTAAACCAGAGGATCAGGACCCAAATGCGTGACATTCTCACACAAGCTTTTTATTTTACGGGAAATGGGGAGTCATGCACGTTAGGCAGGAGTCTGGCGTGAAATGATAGGAAGCCAGAGACCGACGAGATTGATACCAATTGCCCGAGCAGATATTGGACAGATGGGGTCGATACCGGACAGGATGGGACAGACAGGTTTAATATTGAAACAGGATATTGAAATTAAACAGGACAAACTAGACGGGAGAGAATAATAAACAGGACGAACATAGACGGGAATGAACTGGAAACCAATATTAAACAGGACAAAATAAACGGGAAAAATACCAGACAGGAAATACCAACAGGAAACAGGACCGAGTCAGGACCCACGTCTAGCGGGACAGAGGTTCGATGACGAACTCACAAAGGAAGAGTGAGAGCGTTGATTCCAATTGTCCGAGCTGATATCAGACAGATGGGGTTGATAACGGACTGGACGGGACAGACAGGATAGATAATGAATCAGGATATCGAAAATAAACAGGACAAACTAGACGAGAACAAAACTGGAAACCGAAATTAAACAGGACAAAATAAACGGGAACAATACCGAACAGGTAATACCAATAGGAAACAGGACCAAGTAAGAACCCACGTCTAGTGAGGCAGAGGTTCGTTGACGGCCTGACAAAAGGAGTGACAGGACTGAGCTTAAAAGACGGAAAGCCAATCTGTCAATGAGCCGCAGCTGGCGCCACACGGGCGGGGCCAATTGGGCGCCATGGCTACTGTGACAGTAAGCTATATGCAAAAAAGCGGAAATGACGTCTGACATTGGGGAGCTGGAGGAAGGAAGCCGTGCGTCTGTTACCCAGGATTGGATTTTGTGACTTGGAGTTCAACTGATGGTTTGGTAAGCATGTTCTTTATGATGGAGTCATCTGAATAATATCACTTTGGCGCCGAAGTGTAAAACTCAAGTTAAAGTACTGTTACTTTAGATAAATATTACTCTAAAAGAAGTACAAAGGAGTCATCTAAATAATTACTTGAGCAAGGGTTAGCGAGAGAAAAGCCCAGTCTCAGTGCCATCTGGTGGTCAAATATTACACACTGTACCTTCAACGGTACTGGAAAATTTCCTTTGAGAGTGCCTGAAAAGTGCTTGAATTTCGGTCATGGAAAAATATCAACTCCACATCGTCTCGTCTCCTCAGATCCTGAAACAGTCCTGCTCCGAAATCTTCTCCATAGAACCTTCCAGCGTTTGCGTCAACGGTGCGTCATCTAAATTGCCGAATCGGCAAAATTTTTCATAATATTCGTAACAAATATGACGCCGCGCAGAAACTTTCGACGTGGTGCTGAGAGGAAGCGGCTTGGGCGGATCGAAAAGGACGGAAAACGTCCTTTGCGTCCTCACGGTCGATCAAGAAACAATCCGTGAGTATGAGAAGCCATTTTGTTGTTGTTGCGATGTTGTCATGACAACCTAGGTCGCAGGTCAGCGATTTTTGTTCATGATTGGCGCCATGGTCTAGACCAGGGGTGTCAAATTCATTTTAAGTCGGGGGCCACACGATAGAACAAACACTCTGTCGGGGGCCGGACTAGTAGATTCAAGAGAAAGAAAAAGAGGGATGAAGAAATAAGAGAAAGAAGGAGGGAAAAGCAGAGAGGGTGGGACAAGGAAAGAAAAAGAGAGGGAGAGAGCGTGAGAAACAAGATAAAAAGTCCTGAGAGAGGGGGAAAAGGAAGGAAGAAAGAAAGCCAAAGAGAAATAGAAAGACAGAAGGAGAGAAAAGAGAAAAGAAAGCGCAAAGGGTATGAAGAGAGAAAGAGAAGAGAGACAAAGAGCAACAAAGGAAGAGAAAAAGAGAGACACAGAGAGTGAAAGACACAGAGAGGGAGAAAAGGGGTGGAAAAGAAAGAGACAGACAGAGACAGAGAGAGAAAGACAGAGAGAGAGAGAGAGACAGAGTTAGAGAGACAGAGAGACAGAGAGCGAGAGAGAGAAACAAATACAAGTACGGTGTCTTTGTTCGAGGCACCTGGCTTTGGCAACATCAAGTGGACATATTTCAACCTGCAGCTTGTTTTTCTCTTGCGCTTCTCCGAGTGTTGTCTCGCGGGCAGGCCGCATTCAATCCCTTAGCGGGCCTGATCTGGCCCGCGGGCCGCCTGTTTGACACCTGTGGTCTAGACTCTAGACCCTTGATATTTTACTATCTACTATGTATAGCAAAGAAAGAGGGGCGGGAAACCGAAAGGTCTCGCAAACCCTAGTTCTCGGGTTACTAAATGTGAGAGGATGTGGAAGTAAAGCGACTGAGTGGAAGAAAGAGGCGACCGGAAGGATGCAGTTTTTGTGGTTTTTGCTACATTTTCCTATTTTTTCTTTTCTTTGGGATATGACCAGGGTGGGTAGATAGATGTCTAGAAGTCTAGATAGATAGATAAATAGATAGAGATAGAAGTCTAGAAGTCTAGAGAGATAGATAGATAGAAGTCTAGAAGTCTAGAGAGATAGATAGATAGAAGTCTAGATAGATAGATAGATAGAGATAGAAGTCTAGATAGATAGATAGATAGAGATAGAAGTCTAGATAGAAGTCTAGATAGAAGTCTAGATAGAAGTCTAGATAGATAGATAGATAGATAGATAGATAGATAGATAGATAGATAGATAGATAGATAGATACACACCAATCAATTACATTACGTTACATTCATAAATTACATCAGGCCCTTTGAGGACAGCTATTACACGAATGAGGTCCTCAATCAAAATAAGTTTGACATTTGCCTTGTATAAGGGCCCTGAATGATTTACATATACATGCTAAATAGCCTAATTTAAATTGATCGTGTACTTATAGACATGTCCTCCTTTCAACCCACTTGAGCTGAGTCAACGAAGCCTTCTTTCATCTCCGGCCAGCTTAAATTTCTTAGGACAAATCACAATGACCCATCGCTGGTAAGCTATTTCAAGAACTGGTCCGTGGGCTACTCAAGTGACCTAGGTACATGTTACCACCTCGGATCTCAAGCCTGCCATGTTTGTTGCTGGTTGCTAAGCAACACACAAGGAAGTAGCCTGTTGCCCTAGCAATAAGCATGGCTTTTTCAGAGGGTGAAACAGAAGCTGCTTTAAACTGACTGTAGCCAAAAGGACAGAGGACGCATTGTGAGGGGACACGAGACGGACTGGGGCAAAATACGCGAAACTTTGTGACTGGATGTCTACTTCCTGTTTACTGCGTTCCTGTTTACAAGCTCGAAAAACTTACATTTTGCTTAATTTTGTTTTTCTAGGCCAGAAAGCAAGACTAGTTAGAGAAGGTTACCTGCTGTGTCCCGCCCCTGTGCTGCACCAGGTCGGAAAGTGAGTAGAAAATAATCAAGTTCACACTAAATGACATACTTCCAGCTGGTCGATTGGAGTAGCAGGTGGATGCAGAGATGGGGGGATTAAACCTATTTTAAAACTTGCACTTACAAAGAAAGTCATTTCCTTAGAAGACTTTGTTGCTTTAATCGCTTGATTATTTTTTATTAATGTCCCAATTCCTTAACAAGGGTAGTGATTCTTGTGCCGTTGTAAAGTAGGCTTAAACTTATTTGCTCAAGGTGTGTATTTCTAATCAGTTTTATGCTCTCTTTTTGGCATTACCTAGTTTTCCTGTCTTTGTTTAAAAGTGTACTGTTCCAGGAGGGGATGGTCGTTTTCTCTTTGTCTCAAACACTTGTGACTGCAATAAAACACAGCGCAGAAGGAGGGGGTTTGGGGGGTCAGAAAGAGTTGGGCTAGCGAGGAAAAAGCAGGTAAAATCCTTGCATTTCTGACCCTCTTCTTTCTCCAACTGCATTTGTAAAAACTCAACAAGTCTCATGCCTGGTGTATTTTCTAGCGTTAGCCAAGTTTTAAAGCTCTCTCACAAGTAAGTGGTCTGTTTTAGACCCAACAGCCGGCCTTGTGTTTCTTGATCATTGCAAGTTTTGTGACTATGGTTATTAGAATTTACTTTTCGCTTTTGCATCACTGAAAACCTTTGGACCATAACCAGTAAAAACAGTACCATCATGCAGTATTGTATCCCTGACTCGCAAAGTTTACAAAGCATACAAGACTGGATGAAAAAAAGAGAAAGGCATTATGGGAGGTAGTTCTGCCAATAGCATGCACATTTCCAAAATGAGGGTGGGATAAAAGCAAATAGGTGCAGTGATTTTTTTCATGAAGCCTGTTTGAACTCAGTTAGGTATTGTTAATACTTGAAGAGAAAACTACGTCAGCCTGAGTTTTAAAAAATAAAATAAAAACTGCGTCGCACAAAGTCACACAAACAAAAAGTCAGTGTTGCCTTTAAGGACGGACACAAAGTCGGAACTTCTAAACCCACAACAAATCAACGATGTTTTTTTTTTTTTATGCATCAACGTAAATACAAATTTCATAGTGCCCTGTTTAGGTGTAGCATACACCTATACCATAGAGTGCCTTATAGCTCAATGCAATACAAACTCATGCCAGCCGCCGTTAATCACGAGGGACGAAGAATGCAATGGCAAAGCCAGGCCACCAGAGAGCAGTGTCTACATCGTTTTTAAGCAGACGTGTTGCGAAACATGGCATAAATGCAAGCACTTTACCCAAAATGCACTTCACCCAATCCTTGAAAACTGAACTTTAAAAATCAAACATTTTCAAAGATTTCAAGCACCTTTGTGAAACCCGAAAATAAAAACCATTTGTGGATACCTTTGCAGAGCCGTCGAGGTGCTGGTGAGTTTGAACGACGGTCAGTCGTACATTTCAGCTCCCGTCAACATCAGGGCCACAAACTGTGTGAGTATCCGTTGAAACGGGTTGCGATGCGGCACCACACCACAAGGGGCGCCCTTATTTTGTGTGCTTCTTTTGGCGACACACTTTGTCCTACCTGAATGAAAAAAAACAGTGCGTTACAAATAGTAATGGGAATTCCAGCTTGAAAGAAAAAGAGCGGCAACAGAAAAATCTAGGCGAAAAAGAAATGAAGGATGAAAAAAATAAAAGAGGAAGGAAAACAGAAGAAAAGAAAATAATCTGCATATGTCACGGTTGCCATGGCGCCCAATTGGCCCCGCCCGTGTGGCACCAGCTGCGGCTCGTTGACAGATTGGCTTCCCTTCTATCTAAGATCATTGCTCTCACTCTTCCTTTGTCAGTCCGTCAACGAACTTCTGACTCGGTCCTGTTTCTTGTTGGTATTTCCTGTCCATTATTGTTCCCGTTTATTTTCATCTCATCTCATTAGCTACACCGCTTATCCTCAGTAGGGTCGCGGGGGTGCTGGAGCCCATCCCAGCAATCATCGGGCAGTGGGCAGGGGACACCCTGAACTGGTTGCCAGCCAATCGCAGGGCACACGGGGACAGACAACTCGCTCGCTCATTCCCACCTAGGGACAATTTGGACCGGCCAATTCATCTGAAATGCATGTTTTTGGAATGTGGGAGGAAACCGGAGTGCCCGGAGGAAACCCATGCAAGCACGGGGAGAACATACAAACTCCGCACAGGAAGTCCGGTAGCTGGATTTGAACCCACGCAGGAGGTTCCCAAGACATGAACTGTGCCGCACATGCGCTAACCACTGCGCCGCCGTGCTGCCCCCCGTTTATTTTGTCCTGTTTGATTTCAGTTTCCAGTTTTGTTTCCGTCTATTTTTGTCCTGTTTATTATTTTCTCCAGTTTTCGTTCCCATCAAGTTCCTCCTGTTTATTTTCGATTTCCTGATTCATTATCTATCCTATCGACCCCGTCCGTCTGATATCAACTCAGGCAATTGGAATCGATCTCGCCGGTCTCTCGCTTCCTGTCTTTCCCCGCCAGACCGGCTACCTAACGTGCATAACTCCCCATTTCCTGTAAAATAAAAGGCTTGTGTGAGAACGTCACGCATTTGGGTCCTGATCCTGTCTCGGTTCATGACAGCATATTCTGTATTATGCACAAAATAAAATAAATAATGAATACAAAGGAAACATCTATAGAATTATTCTACTAATTTATAATGTCATAAATTTGTTTTACCTCTGCCGTCAACTTTTATCTCATTTACCGAGCAACTTTAGAATTCCAGTGTGTAGTATTTGACCACTAGATGGCAATGTTGTCTAATGCTGCTACGCAGTGCTCTGTGGCACTGGTTTTAATTCACGACCTCTAGGTAGGGATTCCATTATCTAAAAGAAATACAAATTTATCGACCTATTTTTTTTTAATTAACATTGGTATTATTTTCCATACCACACACTGTCCCTTTAATGTCAAGCAACCGAGAATCTCTGAAAAAACACTCAACACAAAATATTTTCAGTGCAATAACAGAATGTGAAATACAAGATAAAGAAACTCTCAGAGGTTTGAAAACAAAGAAATCTAATTGGAATATTTGTAGATTTCTTAAATAAAATTGAATATACACAACAATTTTAACCTTTTATTTCCGCTTCAAAAGGCATATTGAGTCAATATGCCTTTTGATTGGTCATTAATTGACCAATCACGAGAGTTGTTACTGAACGACACATCAGTAGTAACAAATGACAACGATATCATTCAAAATGTCCGTTTTATGAAATTTTTCCAAAAAATGTTGATCTTTACCTCCATAGTCAAGTGGCACTTGGGTCTTGTGGCTGCTTTTGGCGTTTTTGCTGCTGCTGGTTTTGGGTCTACTCTGGTGGTTTTGGCCCCTGTGCTGCACTGTGGTGAGTTCACGGAACGGGGAAAAAAACGGACAATTTGCTGAAAAACACAATGATGCAAAAAAAAAAAAAAAAAAAAAAAAAAAGAATTTCAATGTACCTCCTTGCAGGTGATAAGGGACCCCCCGCCTTCTCGACCGCCTCCTCCCCCTCCTCCTATACTTGTGAGTAAACAACAAATTACAAATGTGTTAAAAACTACGATAAACCTTCGCTATCCTCATTTTTAACTATTTAAAACGAATTTTTGATTGGCGAGTGCAACACTGTCACTTAGTGGCTAATATGAGTACTGCAAGCACAGCAGTCGAGTTCGGTTTTGTTCGTCTCACTCAAGTTGATACTGTAATACAGAAAAAAATCAAAGGGAATGGACTATAAAATGATATATTCAGTACAACACTGTCACCCAACGGCTGATGTTAGTACTGCAAGTACAGTATGAGTTGTTTTGTTTCGTCTCAAGAGCTAGCTAGCTACGTTTTCAATACTGAAAAATACAAAGGGATGGAAACATTTGAGCGTAAAAATGTGTATTCACACACACACGTGACCCAACAAAGTGACATCATGACGGATGGCGGTAAACCGCAGTAAACATGGCGCCCTGTGCGTGGGGCCAGTAGACGATAACAAAAAGCTGTATCATTTAACATCATTGGTAACGATTAGTCAAAGGAATATTGTGCAGCAGTCGGATGAGGTGGCTCACCTTGTCGGAAAGCACAAAGGGCTTCGAAAACCTGAGGATAGCATTAGCAATGCTAGCTACCGAGCCATAAGGCCTTGCTCCCGACATATCGTCGCATCTAACCAAATCGTCCAATATGCTCGACTTCATTCCACACCATCTCTACCGTTATACCGTAAATGGAGTATACCCATACACCCGTGCTGATCAAAAAGCTTATAAAAGTCTGGATGCTTACCAGTTCTATTGAAGTTTTCTCTTCTTAATGTTAGTCTCTCATTTTATCTGTCGGTAATTCGGCAGTTTGTTTTGTCGTGATAAGCTTTATGGTAGAACATGTAAAAGTTTTTAGTACAAGGAATATTTGGAAGATAATCGTTTTGTATCCCTGGTTAATCACCACAAAAGCAGCTTATTTACATAGTAAGAAATGGCTAACATAGCTATTTTGAGTGTCTTTTACATGAGTTGTACCTATTTAACATAAAATTGCTCTGAAATACATCCAACGTACCTTGTATGTCGCTGCAAATCCTGGAAAACTTCAGGGCTGCTCCGATAAAAATGGCCGTCTTCAGTCTTCATCAAAAGGGATACAATTCCAAATCGGGCTTAGAACCTTGTCCACCTCACAGCAATAAATTGTAAAAAGTGGTGGTTATATTCTTCTGTCGTTGTTGATATTTGTGTCAACTGATATCCTATTTCAAGTGCTGACCATAGGGTGCTTTAGCCGTCCATCATGGATCTCATTCTGCTGGGGAAGCTGTATACTGTACGGTGCTCATACAGTACAGTAAAAAGACAAAAACCTTCCTAACCCTGCTCAAAATCGCCACCTGGTGGTTGTTTGGGTTACTGGTCAAATGTAAATAAAAGTAGTTGGATTATCATTCAATTACAAACCTGTCCTTTTCTACGTTTTCCCCATCTTTTCTACCGTTTGGATCATTTCAAATTATGTACACGATTTAACAATTTTCATACAGGAAATTGAAAAAAGAAAAAACATCTTAACTGGATCGTCTAGTCTAGTTTCTGCCCCGCAAGACGTGGGTTCTGACTCGGTCCCGTTTTCCTGTTGGTATTCCCTGTCCGGTATTGTTCCCGTTTATATTTGTCCTGTTTAACATAGGTTTCAGGTTTCATTCCCGTCTATTTCTGTCCTGTTTATTATTCTCTCCAGTTTTTGTTCCCGTTTCATTTCGATATCCTGATTCATTATCTAAACTGTCTGTCCTGTCCTGTCTGGTATTGACCCCATCCGTCCGATATCATTTCGGGCAATCGGAATCGATCTCGTCGGTCCTCTGGCTTTCTGTCTTTCCACGCCAGACCGCTACCTCACGTGCATGACTCCCCATTTCCCGTAAAAAAAAAAGGCTTGTGTGAGAACGTCACGCGTTTGGGTCCTGATCCTGTTCTGGTTCTTGACAGCATATTCTGTATTATGCCCAAAATAAAATAATTGATAAGGAAAAATCTATATAATTATTCTACTAAATTATAAAGTCAAATTGTTTTCCCTCTGCCGTCAACTTTTATTTCATTAAAACTTTTTTTATACCAAGCAACTTTGGAACTCCAGTGTGTAGTGTTTGACCACTAGATGGCAATGTTGTCTAACGCAGCGGCACTGGTTTTAGTTTGCGACCTCGAGGTAGGGATTCCATTATCTAAAACAGGGGTGTTAAACTCATTTTAACTCTGGGGCCACACGATAGAACAAACATTCTGTCGGGGGCCAGACTAGTAAATTTAAGAGAGAGAAAAAGAGATAAAGAAATAAGAGAAAGGGGGAGGGGAAAGGAGAGAGGGAAAAGGAGAGAAGAAAGAAAAAGAGAGGGAGAAAGCGTGAGAAACAAAAGATAAAAAGTCTTGAGAGAGGGGGAAAAGAAAGGGAGAGGAAGAAATAAATCCAAAGAGAAATAGAAAGACAGAAGGAGAGAAAAGATAAAAGAAAGCAAAAAGGGTATGAAGAGAGAAAGAGAAAAGAGAGAAAAGGAAAAAGGAAGTTAGAGCAAAAGAGGTTAAAAGACACAGAGAGAGAAAGAGACAAAGAACAACAAAGAAAGACAAAAAGAAAACACAGAGAGTGAAAGAGACAGAGACAGAGTGGAAGAAAAGGGGTGGAAAAGAGAGAGAGAGAGAGAGAGAGGGAGAAAGAGACAGCAAAAATTACAAGTACAGTGTCTTTGTGAGAGGAACCTGGCTTTGGCAACATCAAGTGGACATATTTCAACCTGCAGCTTGTTTTTCTCTTGCGCTTCTTCGGATTCAATCCCTTAGCGGGCCAGCCAGTTTGACACCTGTGATCTGAAAGAAATACAAATTTCTCGACCTCAAAACTGCCACCTGGTGGTTGTTTGGGTTACTGTTCAAATGTAGATAAAAGTAGTAGGATTATCATAAAATTACAAACCCGTTCTTTTTTACGTTTTCCCGTTATTTTATACGTTTTTTGATCATTTCCAACTGTGTACGCGGTTTAACAATTTTCATACAGGAAACTGAAACAAAAAACATTTTAACTGGATCGTCTCGATTGCTAGTAGCAGACGATGTCATCGTGGATTGCTAATATGGTTGCATTTTTCTACGTAGTCTGTTTTGCCCTGTGAGTAAATAGGTGCTGCCTTGTGTTTGTAAGGTTTATGAACGAGGGGAACAAAACGGCTGAGATGGACAAGTATGCAAATAAATACTCTATTATGCATTGAAAGAACTAATGAGAATAATGTATACTGTACCTTTAATTGTTTTAACAGTACCTACTCTCTCAGGGATTGTTAAACCAATCAAGAGTACAGAACACTTGTGAAAAAGCCGTGAAAACTATCACTTTTCCTTCCCGCTGCTTTTATTTTGTAGGAGCAGGAAGAAGACTTGTTCCCTAAACACAAGTGGCCTACGGTGGACGCGTCCTATTATGGTGGGCGGGGCCCAGGCGGGATCAAACGCATGGAGGTGACGTCGAGTGCGAAAATAAATGCCACTTTTCAATCTTTTGTTGACGTTTCCGTTCCCGTCGCAGGTACGCTGGGGCCAAAAGGGTTCCACGGAGGAAGGGTCTCGCTTGGAGAAAGCCAAAAACGCGGTGGTCACCATGCCGGATCCGGCGGACGAGGATTCCGTGGTGCCCCGACCGCTGCCGAGGCCCCCGCCCGTTTACCGTTCCCGACCGGAGTCCAGATGGTACGCGCCCATCAAGGTGAGATCCGCGGTGGACCCGAATTCTGAAAATCGATGGATCAAACGTGTCCTCCATAAATGTTTCGTGACCTTCAGGGGCGGTTCGACGCGGTGTTGGCGTTGTTGAGGCAGCAGTACGACAGAGTAGCCATTATGCGGCCCACGCGGCAAGACAAGGTGGGTCGTTCGAAATGTTAACGTTTAAGCTAGGCTGGCAACAAAGGAGTTAAGTTACAGCTTGAAAACTAACACAACCGAGATATCCCATATCCATTTTGCTTTAGTCTTCAAACCATTCCGATATATCCATCTACATTTCTGGGTAATGTCATAGAGGTTTTTTTTTTTCTCCAGACATGTGTGTGCAGATGAATCATTTGACCCAAAACGATCAAATTTCAGCAGTCTTTTACTGTAAATTCTGTGCTCATGTTTGTCTCGTCGATTTTTTCGATCCACCGCTCTCAGCATCAGTAGAAAACATTTTAGAAAAGATTTAGAACATGAATCACGCTTTTACACAAATAAATTGATACAAGTTTCCCCTTATGATGCGACAATTTGTCTCCTGAGGGAATAACACTAATGGATTACGGACAAAACGGTACAGTTCGTTTTAGGCAGGCCACAATGGCTCGCTTAAGCATTCCAGACCCCCGAAAAAACCTTTGCCTGTAGCACATCTTTGCAATAGCCAACTGGGGATAGTGGATCACAGCCAAAGCAGTGCAGTTCATTCCAGGCAGGCCACAATGTCAGGCTTCAGTATCTAGACCCGAAAAAAAGAAAGCGCTCTGCCGGCTCCTGTTTTTCTTTTGCGATAATCGACCGGGGGGATAACGGATCACAATGAAAACAGTGCCGTGCATTTTAGGCGGGCCACAATGACATTCTTCAAAATCCCAAAACAAAAACAGAAATCACTCACGTGGCCCCTACTTTAGGCAGTAGTCAACTGGGGATAATGGATTGTGGCAGAAGCATGGTAGCTCATTTTAGGGGGGGGTTATAATGATCACTCCAGCGGTCTGAACTGGAAAAAACAGATTCTGCAGGCCTTTGTTCTCAGTAATAGTCGACTGGGGATAATGGAAACCACAACTGTGCATTTCATATCAGGCACGCCAGAATGGCACACCTCCTGACAAAAGTGTCTTCTGCCGGTCCCTACTCCCAGCAGTAAAGGATTGGGGATAATGGATCGCAGCCATACGTGTGCAGTTCATTTTAGGCTGAAATAACAGCAAAAAAAAAAAATAAGAGCCACCAGGCTTGGTAAAAACGCACCTTCTGTCGTTGCTTGCAGCAACATGCAATCGGGGATAATGGATTGGGGAATATTCAACTCGCTATCCAAAAAGGCTGAATAGTATTAAGTAGCCAGGGATTTACAGTAAAATATTTTTTAGTAAATTCCTCAACGGGCATTTCATGCAGCTACATTTTATGACTAAATTACGGGTTAAATAAACTGTCAGGACCAGAACGGAAACAGGACCCAATTGCGTAACGTTTCTCACAAGTTTTATTAAAGGAAAGAGGAAGGGCGGCGCCCACGATCCGGCGTTCGCTAGGCGCGGGAAGTAGATCGCTCTGAACGCAGAAGTGGATCTTCTTTGGCGAGCGACGGCGGTGTCAAGAACAGAAAAACGGATCAGTAGATGGGCCAGGAGAGCAAAAACGTGGTAGGGGTTGTAAGCGAGTCGTAAGCCAGGATAGGAGAGCAGACGTGGTCGGGAACAAAAAGAGGTCGAAAGCCGGGACGGGAGAGTAGACGTGGTCAGGATAAAAAACGGGTTGAAGCCGGGGGACAGACAGGAGCAAAAATCAGGTGGGAGTCAGGGTCGAAAAAGGCTTGCCTAGTGTTAACGGAGGTTTGCAGATGGACTGACCAAAGAGGGACAAATGGGAGTGGGTTTAAATAGGGGTTTCAAATGGGCTTGCACTGATAAAATAAGTTAACCACTATTTATTATCGCAAAAATAAATTCAGACCTCTGCCTCCAACCAGGAAGGGATTAGGCTTACAGATGATGCACGGCTACATTAGAGCAAATTTTTTTTTTGTGCAACTTTTCAAACTCACCATTTTTTTCTCTTCTAATCGTCCGCAGGGCCGCTGCATCAACTTTACACGAGTCCACTGAATCTACTTCATCCAAAGACCCCGTTTTAGTATTCTGTTTGACAATATGTACATATTATTCTTTAAATAAATCGACACCGAGTGTTGTTGTTTTTTTCCAATTTATTTTGGGGGAAAATATAGAAACTATTCACAAAAGCTTGGATACAAGTGCCCCGAAACACGTCATACACACAATACATGGAAAACATCGTATAAAACATTTTGAACATGGAACGAGCTTTTTTTACACAAATACATCGATCCGGGTTTCCCATTTTGAGGAGAGAAGGTCTCCTGAAGAGATAACACTTCCGAAAAAGCTTAACTGCTGTTTACAAAACCGACAAATCCATAAACATTCATTGTTCTACTTTTCGGGAATACGTTAATAATACTGAAAAAAAAACACGCCGATTCTCTAGGAAAGCTGTATTCACGTATATAAAGCTGCACTTTTTTGTAGTATGTGGAAAATAAACGACTTATCTGGAGAAATTGCAGACTCGGCAGTTCCAGGAACGTAAAAACTTGTCATGGAGCGTTTATGGTCATGTTTATTTACAAAATCGGGATCGTCCTCACGATCGATTCTCTCGATGCAACAGGGAGGATCTATGGAAAAGGGAGAAAAGATATATGAATATCCATCCATCATCTGCACCGCTTATCAACACTAGGGTCCCGGGGTGGGGGGGAAAAAAATATATGAATAGCCATCCATCATCTGCACCACTTATCCACACTAGGGTCCCGGGGTTGGGGTAAAATATATATGAATAGCCATTCATCATCTGCACCGCTTATCTACACTAGGGTCCCGGGGTGGGGGGGAAAATATATGAATAGCTATCCATCATCTGCACTGCTTATCTACACTAGGGTCCCGGGGTGGGGGGAAAGAAATATATGATTAGCCATCCATCATCTGCACCGCTTATCCACACTAGGGTCCCGGGGTTGGGGTAAAATATATATGAATAGCCATTCATCATCTGCACCGCTTATCTACACTAGGGTCCCGGGGTGGGGGGGAAAATATATGAATAGCCATCCATCATCTGCACCGCTTATCTACACTAGGGTCCCGGGGTGGGGGGGAAAATATATGAATAGCCATCCATCATCTGCACCACTTATCTACACTAGGGTCCCGGGGTGCCGGAGCCCATCCCGGTTATCTTCGAGCAGTGCACACACTTAAATGGTTGCCAGCAAGTTGGGGAACATATATGAATATATGAGAATGAAATCTTGATTTTATCACGTTTTAAAAAAGTAACAAAAACTGAGTTTTAATAACTAAAACATTTTATGGTAGTACATTACCAAATTTGTGCAATAACAGATCAAAAAATGTCACTGACCACGATCGCAAAACATTGAATGCAACAGGAATTGAACCCGGGTGGCAGCGGTGAGGGCGCTGGATCCTAAATCACGCGCGATATTAAGATTTAATATCATTATCACAGTACCAGAGATGAACGTTAGCGAATGGAGAAAACAAAGTTGTCACGGATGATAGAAATTAACGTGACAAAGTACAGGAAACGACTCTTTCCTGTATCTGATGATGAGAATTGGACTTTGAATGGCATCGATAAAAACGTTTATATCGGTATTAGGTTTTACTTTAATCATCGCCGTACGTATCGAGCCGAGAAGTGAAATAACATTTGATATCGTATTTTAATCCAAAATGGAGGGTGCGCATCATACACAAATACAGTACACGGAGCATCTAACAATAACAATAGTGGCTATCGGTTAGCCATAGCAGTCAGGTGGCTAACATGAGCGACTAGAGAAGGAAAACGTGAAAAAAAAAATCTTGTTTAGTCCCATTACGATGGTTTCTGCGCGGGGACTCACCGGAGAGATCTGCGACTGTCTTTCTCCATGTTGTTCTCCGGCCCTTCGCTTTCGTACGAGGCCAGATGCAGCTCTGCCAAAAATCAAGGATGGTAAGTCAAAGCAATCGAAAAGAGGGAAGACGTTTCGTGGTGGCTTACTGACCGTCTTCGGCAAAGACGGGCGTGGTGACCAGGTACTGGAGGATTCTGCGATCTCGCTCGAACGGGCAGATGACTTGACGCCACACCAGGAACTCGCTCACTTGCTTCGCCAGCTCCCAAAGTTTCTGAAAAGACACTACAACCGTCATTTCTAAATCCGCCACAGAGGGGCGCTATTACGCGATTTTCGATGATTTTTATGTGGAAGCAGATCATCTCATGCAGGGCTTTCCAACGTGAACAATGCACTGTTCACTTATCTACTTTCAAAGCCAATTTCTCCAGTACCAAAAAACAAGGGATCACTGTCATTGCAACATGGTAATAACATAATAACTACCGGATTTTCACGACTATAAGGCGCACCGTGTTATAAGGCGCACACCCCAAAAATAGCTTTTTTACTGTGCATATGACAATGGACACTTTGAATTGAATTGAAAAATAGACTCATCACAGAAACATCAAGATCAGTCTGAAACAAGATACTGGGAAAATATAAAGCCGGGGTAGCTCACCAAAGTTGTCTTGCAGCCATCACATTCAATAATAATACCCAACCATGGTCCCCTTACATCCCTGAGCGTCGTGAATCCAACTGTGTCAAATATTGACACTCCAAAAGACGCAATAATGCGCTTCTCTGAGTGTTGTCTCACGGGCCGCCTGTTTGACACCTGTGCCCTAACCTAACCCAAGCTCCATGTAACAGGGCACTGTTTACTTAAATCCTAGATGAATAAATGGGATCAAAAATGAACCTATGGGTTGTTACCAATGTTCCCTCTAAGCTGCTTGTGTGCGCAATCGCGCACTGCCCAGAGATTTTCCGCGCACAAGAAAATCGAGCCAGCTCACAAAAATCAGGGCTCCAAATTGCTCATTAAGAAGCGAATGAAGGTAAAAATACACGGGTTCCCCTGACGCTGTGTTCTAAATGCGATATTTTGAAGTCAATGTCGAAGTAGAACGAAGTTGAGTAAAGTCAGTAGAGTTTTTCAAGAACCGGCTTCTTTGGCTCGGCTCACTAAAAGGAACCGGCTCTTTCGGGTCCCAAACGGCTCTTCGGGTTGTTTTTGCTTCTTTCATCCCTACACGACCAAATATGATGTAAAATTGTGCACAAAATGACTTAAAGGAAGGGGGGGATAGAAAAAAAAGAAAAAAAATACCAAAATGAAAAAGTAGTGAAATGCTGAGCAAAAAGGAAGAGAAAAAAAGAAGGAAAATTTCAGAAAAAAAACTGAAGAAAAGAAAGAAACAAAGGAAAAAAGTAAATAGCGAACAAAAAGAAAAAAGTAACAGCTAGGAAAAAATAAACACAATGACATTTTTTTTTAAAAGGAATTTTAAAAAAAAGTAGAAAAACCAGAGAAATAAATAATTATATCAAGTGTATCTTGTTGCCAACATTGTACTTCCACTCAAAAATGCGATTAAATACAGTTGTGTATCGTGCAACCGACTCAATAAGCCCACAAAAATTTGTATTATGCGACAAAAGATACCAGGAAAAAAAAAATGGAAATCTTTGTAAAAACAAATGACGTTTGTAGGCAATCGTACATGAGTCAATTCATTCAAAAGTGAAAAATCATTTTGCATTGCCGGAAACTCGGCAAAATGTCAAGTTTTGGACATGTTGGATAATGGATTTAGTTGCCACGCTTGGGATTGCCGTTGCTCACTGTTGTTTCAAGCGTTGCTCACCGACTTTGTGTGAACGCTCAGACCCGGAAGGAAAATGACAGGGAACATTGGTCGTTACTCGTTAAAATCCCGCAGCCCCGGTATGAATAAAAAACGCCCTCACCTCAAAGTTGATGTGGCCGTTCGGCAATCGGCTGGCGCATCCTTCGTTGAGGAAGTAGATGTCTTTGATAAGCAGGCTGAAGAACGGAATCACGATCTTCTCTTGGACGCTGTGCGCCGTTTCCGACCTCTGGGTGGCGCCGCGCAGCGCCGTGCGGTAGTTGCTAAAGTTGCTGGACGGGTCCATTTGGTGCTGTGGGGGAGGGAAGGGAAACGGGACCGGTGAGACCGTGACCCCCGGGGTGAGGTTTCGCGCTCGCCTGTGGTTTTTCTCACCTCCAGGATTTCAAACTTGTCCGTGTTGACTTTGCTCCAGGTCTTTTTCAGTCTGGCCACGGGACTCATGTTCATCCCGGCTGAGAGACCGCAGAAAAATATCACGGTGAGGTTTTATTCGTTTTTTCTTGGGGCTTTTCTAGCAATAAGAAGGGAGTAGAGTGGTACCTCTACTTACGGATTGAATTGGTTCCCCCAGTGACATTGCATGATGAAACGGTTGTAAATGTCCTTTGCACATCTGTTCTCCTCTGCACTATCGTACTCCAGTGTTATTGTTATTGCATAGTGACTCTTTTTCCTGACTGCCCATTTTGCACATCTGGTGAGCTGCTCCTCTTGCACTCTTTGCACTACTGTATAATACTATACATAGCTATAATTCATCTCATCTCATCAGCCGTACCGCTTATCCTCAGTAGGGTCGCGGGGGTGCTGGAGCCCATCCCAGCCATCTCCAAGCAGTGGGCAGGGGACACCCTCAACTGGTTGCCAGCCAATCGCAGGGCACACAGGGACAGACAACTCATTTGCTCATTCACATCTAGGGACAATTTGGACCGGCCAATTCACCTGAAATGCATGTTTTTGGAACGCGGGAGGAAACCGGAGTGCCCGGAGGAAACCCACGCAAGCACGGGGAGAACATACAAACTCCGCACAGGAAGTCTGGAGCTGGATTTGAACCCACGACAGGTTCCCATGACATGAACTGTGCCGCACAAGCGCTAACCACTGCGCCGCCGTGCTGCCCTAGCTATAATTATTTTGTATATTATTAGTACTTCAATACTCCAACTCAATACAACATTTTATTTATATCTGTACATTCAAGGAAACTGTGCGGGTCAGATGTAGCGACATTTCGTTCTGTATACACGTGTACAAGAATGACAATAAAGTACCGTATTTTCCGCACTATAAGGCGCACCTAAAAGTCTTAATTTTTTTCAAAAGCTGACCATGCGCTTTATAATACAGTGCGCCTTATATATGGATCAACATTAAGTCGCAAAGTCTGGCAACTAACTTGCAGCCGCCAACTCGATTTTCCCCCGAACGCCAAGTAGTCCGCGGTGTATGCTGGGATTTATTTACCGGCGTTTCATTGGCTAACCAATGTGTCAATCGTCATTTGAATCGATCACTATTGGCTAAAGTTATTCGGAGGTCAAGGGGCGGATCCTTTTTATCATTTACAGGCTGGCATTGGCTTAAACGGCAAACAAAGCCTGCAATTGGCCGAAAAAGATGAATGCGTATAGCACGTGGTTGACGGCATACAGAAAGCATTTTTTACTATACTGTATTTGTAAATATTTTATTCTCCTGGATTTACTATACTCACGGATATAAGAGGACCACGGCTGCACATTATTATGAACACAACGACTTCGGTGAGCTACTGCGGCTATATATCTTGTTTCAGACTGAACTCAATGTTTCTGTGATAAGCGGTGCAGATAATGGATGGAATGGAGTTTCTATTTTTAAATTAAACTCAATTCCAAGTGTTTATTGTTATATGCACAGTAAAGTTGCGAGCGAAAAAGAAAATAGAAACTGAGGAATGGTTGGCATTTCTTGAATCCCAAGACTTTAACCTTCCGAATAATGGAACGATGCATTTGAGTGACATCGTACGGACACCGTATTTGCGTCTTTGCAAGCTTTGGAAATATTAAGGGGGTAATAAGTTGGACTGAATCATCTGACTGTTTTGTCGACGTTCCCATTGTAGCGCCTTATAATCCGGTGCGTCTTATGTATGTCAAAAATAGGACCAAAAACTATTTTTTTCGGGGTGCGCCCTATTACCCGGTGCACCTTATAGTGCGGAAAATACGGTATATCAATCTGAATCGGAATCTGAAATCGAAACACGTTTCCCAATTGAAATGAATAGAAACGGGAATAATCCGTTCCAATGTCATGAAATGCAACCAAACCCCTACAAAAGCAACAGCAACTGCCTTGTAGGGACAGTAATGTTGAGTCAATGGTCATAAATATTTATTCTATCCATCTATCTTGGTCATGTCCCTCAAGGAGGGTGACCGACAGCAAGACAAACACATACAGTAACAAAGAAAATAAAAAGGGGGAAAAAATAGCAAAAAAAAAACACACAAAACTTTTTGGACCATGGCCAACCCAAACACCCAAACAAGTTAGGCACCTCGGCACCTATTTCGGTCATGCTTTCGTCCTTCCAGATGAAACGGGACGCCAGAAAGCGGCCGTGTCACCCGGGTCAGGGTGACACAACACAATCTTCTGTTCAACAGCAGGGCCCGACAGCTTTCGCTGGTTTACCCCTGCAGTATCGTACAGGTGCCCTGCTCATCCCTTAGACCACATCTAAACATCCCACTATCCTTTTACAACAAGTCAGCAAAGTCTAGAAAACCGATCGTAAAACGAGAAAGATTTTAGTCAATACCGAAACATTCGTAAGATAGGTCGGTCATAAAACGAGGTACCACTGTACTCAAAAGTTGACGACTCATCAGTAAAATAATAAGAGTTTTTGGGCATCCCCGCCAAATACTCACTGATGATTGCCATGAGGGAGTTAAAATTGCCGATGTTGAAGCACTCCTGGGCCACGTCGATGAAGAACTCGATGATACGCGCTCGATGTTTCTTCTTCACCGGCTGCGAAGCAGAAAGACGCCAGTCAACGAGAGTGCCCGACTAAAAACCTCCCGGGATGATCGCGCACGTACCATGCAGATTTCGGTGGCCACCAGGTAGCTCAGCCTGTTGAACCAGTTGACGTAGGTCTCCAGGTTGCTGGTCTTGCGCTTACGGAAGAAACCCTGAAAAAGACAAAAACATTGTTTTAAAAAGCCATCTATCCATGAAGGCAGTGTTTTTCGACCACTGCGCGCACACATCCGATTCGTGTGCCTGTGCGGTCTAGCGGCAGCTATCTTTTGGATTCACTTTTTACCGTAGATGCAACGGCACCCACTGGTGGTGTCCCTCTGGATTTTTTCATCGATAGTCAAGTCATGTTTATTTGTTTGGCCCTTAATCACCAAGTGTGGTCCACTAGTGATCCCAAGAGCCGAGAAGAAATCCGACAGTGTTTTCCATTGGGTGCCTTGATGCCGTGGAATGCTCTTCCCCCTGAGATTGGATCTGCAACCTCAGTGGAAATGTTTAAATCTAAGCTTAAAACACACTCCTATTCTATAGCATATGAATAACCTATAATTTATGTTGACAGTATCTGACAGTATCAGGTGATGGTGTCATAATAATCTGTGGTTTGCAATAATCTGGTCTGTGCAGCCCTTTGAGACTATCCCTTCTGAAGACTTCTTCATTTTCCTCATGTTGAGGTTTTTAAGTTTTCCCTTGCCCTCATGTAGGTTTTAGATCAGGGGATCGTGTCATAATAGTCTGTGGTTTGCAATAGTCTTTGATCTGTGCAGCCCTTTGAGACTCTTTGTGATTAAGGGCCAAACAAATAAACAGGACTTGACGTTTTTGAGTTTTTCCTTACCCTAATGTAGGTTTTAGATCAGGGGATGCGGTCATAATAGTCTGTGGTTTGCAATAGTCTTTGACCTGTGCAGCCCTTTGAGACTCTTTGTGATTAAGGGCCAAACAAATAAACAGGACTTGACGTTTTTGAGTTTTTCCTTGCCCTGATGTAGGTTTTAGATCAGGGGATGCTGTCATAATAGTCTGTGGTCTGTGGAGCCCTTTGAGACTTAGTGATTAAGGGCCAAACAAATAATCATGACTTGACCACGGTACAGCAAGGGATCATTTTACCCAGTTGTTCATCCAGATTTTTTCCCGGAGCAAATGCTAAATGTCAAAAACAGGCCCGCCACCGACTCCCGGACGGGATCTCGAGAGGCTAGGCTCCCACACCAGCTCTCCAACACAATAAAAGTGTTTTCATCATTCCTCATTTGCATCTGCCTTCGCATCACCTGGCCCCAGTTCCGTCCTGACGGCCATTAAAAAACAGGACAACGGGAAAAGGCCTTTGCTGACGTAAACCAGACGCGATTACGCAACCTTCCTCAGAAGATTCTCGCCCATGCTAAGCAACCCGCGCACTAAAGTGTCTTACATAAGTACCGACGGGGAGGGAGCCTCCGGTTTGCGTTTGATGAGCTTTCAAAAACTCCTTCGGACTAAAAACAAGTGGGGCCAAAATGTGACACTCGGCAGCCGGGAGGCTTCATGTGGTTTGGAAGGCAGTTTATTGAGAAGCCAAAGATAAAAATAGAAAGTTGCTTTATTTGATGTTTACAAGTACTTACCAACGCAAACCACATGCAGAGTCGCTGCTGCCCGACTCGTTTCCTGCCGCCCTACTCAAAATTGAATCTTGATGTCAAAAACTGCCATTTTTTTGGGAATGAAATCTATTTTCAATCAAGTATCCGTAACATTCTAAATATTTATACTTTTGAAAAATAGTTTCGTTTATTTTCATAAACTTCAGCCCTGTATATGTGTGGTGTTCTTTAAAATGAGCTGTACGGAATTTGGAACTTTGGTAAACGCTGCCGCCGTTTCTTGCCTCAGTTCATGATGCGCGTGCAAGTATGTGCATTTCTCAGACGCACTGGAATAAACTCTTCTATTTTCCTCTTTCTTGGGGTTTGTAGCAGGCATCTGACTTTCAGCCTTTTCACATCAACAAATAGAAACCCATTCCTCCTACCTAATGTGTTTCGGCCTAAACAGATTTGCTAAAAGTAAGAAAATTAGATGGGCACAGTGGGGAAAAAACACAAGGGCTCTTTAAACGCAGTTGGGTATTATTAACTCTCTCAATAAAAAAAATAGAAAACATTTTTTAAGGACACTTCAAACAACGCACCCACCTTTATATGTGTGGAATAAAACATTCCTATAAAAAGTTAT
Organism: Urocampus carinirostris; assembly: GCF_059441175.1. Classification (NCBI taxonomy): domain Eukaryota; kingdom Metazoa; phylum Chordata; class Actinopteri; order Syngnathiformes; family Syngnathidae; genus Urocampus; species Urocampus carinirostris. The sequence goes on from NC_142364.1 coordinate 1,082,991, forward strand.
TAATAATAATTAAAACACAAGGTTGTATGTTGCAAGAAGTAAGAAAATTTGAGGAGAAAATAGTGAAAGGTATTTATTTTGGTTCTAAGGGCACATAACTGCTCAATTAAAAATATCCATCCATACATTATCTGGACCCCTTATCCTCATTAGGGTCGCGGGGGTGCTGGAACCCATCCCAGCTATCTTCGGCAGTGGGCAGGGGACACCCTCAACTGCTTACCCGTATGATGCGGCAGGGGTAAACCAGCGAAAGCCTTCGGGCCCTGCTGTTGAACAAAAGAGTGTGTTGTGTCACCCTGACCCGAGTGACATGGCCGCTTTCTGGTGTCCCGTTTCATCTGGAGGGACGAAAGAATGACCAACTTGGGTGCAGAGGTGCCTAACTTGTTTGGGCAATTGGGTTGGCCATGGTCCAAAAATGTTTTGAGTGTGTTTTTTGCTACTTAGAGGGCAACAGGGACCGATCAGTGGAAAAGAACAAGAGACTGGCTGACCAAAAACATGCAGTAAGCAGCCAGGATAACTGGGAGCCAAAAACAAACAAAAAAACGATTACAGCAACAGGTAGCCAGCCGGGGAAAAATAATTAGCATTGCAGGCTAGCCAGCTAGCCAGCTAGCCGACTGCTTACAAGGCTAACCTGGAAGCCTTAGAGGGCCTGCACGTGAACGGGGTTGCAGGTTCGATTCCCGGCTCCTCCGGGTTATATGTCGAAGTGTCCTTGGGCAAGACACTGAATCCCTAATGCCCAGGCGCCTTGCATGGCTGACTCCCTATTGGTGAGTGAATGTGTGAGTGTGTGTGAATGGGTACATGTGAAGCACATTGTAAAGCGCTTTGGGAGGTTTTCATTGACTTGAAAAGCGCTATAGAAATGCAGACCATTTACTTTTTTCAAAATTTTCGTTATTTTTGTGTGTGTTTGTCTTGCTGTCGGTCACCCCTCTTGAGGGATATGACCAAGGCAAGATAGAACAGATAACATTTCGTTTCACCTTTTGGAGATAATGGATTAAATTCTAGACGATTGCTAAATTAATTAAGATGTTACTTTTTTGTAGATCTTATTTTGTATATACTTCTTGAAAAAGCTTTTTAAGAACAGTGGAATGTTTCTTTTTTCTTGGCCCAACTTCACCTGGACCCTAGCTCTGGCGGCCCCGAAGTAAATCGAGTTTGAGAACCCTGTTATCACTCGTAAATAAGGTATGCTAGGTGTTACCTTGTGGTTTTCCAGAGGGTCTTTCAAAGCGAAGGTCTGGATGAACTCCTCAGGCCCGATAAAACTCAGCCGGTCCTGTGACGACGGAAGCGCAAAGTCGGACGCGGTTCTCCAATTTCCGAACCAAATTTGAAATCAAACGGAAAGAAAAGCGCTCACCAGTTCGATGTGCGTGAGCTGCTGAGCCAGGACGAAGGGATCGTCGCAGGCGCTGAAAATATCGCTTCTCGGCGTCGATTCCCGTTTGCTCTTGAGCGAAGCGGGACGTTCGGTGGCCACGGCGCTCAGGGCGGCCACCGCTTCCTCGTACTGGCCCAGTGCCGAAAGACGCTTGATCAGGCGCTGGCTCATCTGCTGCATGGCTCGCCACGAGTACTGAGGACAAACGGTTGACGTGTCAATTCCCCAAACCCATCGAAAGGGGGAGAATTTTTGTTTTTTTGTTTTTTTTAAATCGCCGCTCGAAGTCCGTTAGAATGGAGCCTTAACATGTGCATTCACGATAGATGTCTAGATAGACAGATCTCTAGATAGATAGATGTCAAGACAGATGTCTAGATAGATATAGATAGATGTCTAGATAGATGGATAGATGTCTAGATAGATAGATGTCAAGATAGATGTCTAGATAGATAGATGTCTAGATAAATGTCTAGATAGATAGATGTTTAGATAGATGGATAGATGTCAAGATAGATAGATGTCAAGATAGATGTCTAGATAGATGTCTAGATAGATAGAGATCGATAGATGTCTAGATAGATAGATGTCTAGATAGATGGATGGATGTCAAGATAGATAGATAGAGATAGATAGATAGATAGAAGTCTAGATAAATGTCTAGATGGATAGATAGGTAAATGTCTAGATGTCTAGATACTGTATTCATCCCCGTAGGGAAATTCACACTTCCAACAGTATCCTTATGTTGAAAAAATAAAATAAAATCAGAAAAGATATAGAATACAAAAATACCCACTATAACGTGTTGATATAGAGTATTTAAAAAGTGCTACGGAAAATACACACTGTAATAAGAATAGGGTAATATGCAAATGTGGGGGTGGGGTTTAATGAGGGCTTTTACTCCCCCGGTGGGGTTAAAGAGCCTCGAGGCATGAGGAAGAAGTGATCTCCTCGGTCTTAATGTTGTTTAGATACACGTTTTCTTAATATTTTAGGTATTTTTTAAGGGATTAAATTACTTACCTTTGTTTCTAATGGGGAAAAAAAAATTGTTTTTCAACCAACAACCAGGCACGCATTATGGTTGAGGGCCGAGGTACCACTGTACTCTGGAATCATTGGAGGAGTCATTGGAATGAGTGTTTATGTGCTATATAGCGTTTTGTTGACGTGATGGCTTTTAGAGAAACTAAATAGAAAAAGATATGCACGTTTCGTCAAGTTGTTTTATGTACGTTTTCAACTTTGACCACAACCTTATTGATGCACAGGCAGAATCGGGGCGGGGCGACTATTTATCCCCATGCTTATGCAGAACAAAATGCACAATTAAAATCTGAGAAGTGAAACTGCGAAAAGGGGGCGATGGGACACAATGTCTTTTTCTGCCAGTATTTATTTCATAATAATTTTAGCATATTTCATTATGTTTATTGTAAGATACATTATGGTCTAAATGTGCCTTTTATACTATATACCCAATGTATACTTTTCTACTCTTACTTTTATACTCTTATATCTTTATACGTTAACATTTCTATAGTGCTCAATAAGTGTGTGGTTTTACGATTTCGCAAACATGTCCAAGGTCAGGAGAAGTTCTCAGGCACCAAGGGATTTGCCTCTGATTAAAAAGTTTCAACTTAAAAGCCACTATGAGGCCTGCTAGCTGGCTAGTCAAGATGACTTTGACACTCCCAAATTCCAATCCGAGAGCTTGCTGTTCTTCTCACAGAGATGCATTGTGTTTACAAAGTTTCACCATACTTATTGCTAATTTATTATACTCGCACGACCAACATTATACACTGCAAATAAATATGTGATCCCTGTCTCAGAATACTCTTACGTGCACGTGGTTTATTCTATCCTCCAATCAGAATCCATGAAACGGTATTAGGTGGACGCTTTAGAGTGGGAAAGGTGAGATGGCACAACATTCATTTGGACAGGTAACTTAAAATTAGTTTTACCTGGTTATATCAGTATCAGAAATTATTTTCCCCCCATTTTATTAACACTCCACCTTTTGAAACATAAATATTTTGTTTGTTTGTTGTACATGATTCAATTGTTTGTTTGTTTGTACATGATTCAGATTGAATCGTTTCTTGTACATGATTCAATTGTTTGTTTGTACATGATTCAAATTGAATCGTTTCTCCGGCGCCGTCACGAATGGCAGCCACTCCAGCAGCTCCCGTGTTATTTTCGATTGTTCTCAGCTTAGGGATGCTGCTGGAAAAGTGAATTTCCCTTCGGGGATGAATAAAGTATCTATCTATCTATCTATCTATCTATTTTTGTCACGGAGATGATTAAACTGTCGTGGAAATGAATTCAATCGTCGTTTTTAAACGCTACAAGGAATTAAATATTAGTGAAAGGAAAAATATCGAGAGGAACAAAAAAACCTCAATAATTGTATTACAATCAAATCTCATATCCCTGAACCCTAATTGTGAGCCTCTGAAAAGACCCCAAAGCTAATGCACACTTCTAATGCCATTCCAGCATGTGACCCCTGAACTCAAATGAGTATTAGACCCCTGGGCGAGACCGCTACTGACCTCGTCCCCTCTGGCCACGTGATGCGTCATGTCCTTGAGGCAACGCATCATCCGCTCGTCCCTGAAGTCGTAAGGGAAGGTTTCGGTCCACTCCGTCAGCAGCTGCACCAGTTTGGGGGCCACTTCGCGGAAGCGGATCTGGAGACAGAACGAGTGAGCAAAATCAAATAGAAGAACAAATCGTTTCTATAAATATACAAAACTTTGAAATACAACTGAACTGTGCTCGGATAGCAATTCTTTTGCGTACCACCGAATATTGAAAAGTAGCAAGGGGTTAAGGTACGGTATATTATTAAAAAGAAACTACCTTTGTTTGTAAATATCTCATTTTTTAACATGGGCACATGCGTCTTATAGTCAGGTGCGGCTTACGTATGTACAAAATGTTTTTTTCCCTTTCAAAATTATAATAAAAATTATTCTATTGGTTGACCGAGTATTAAAACCCGCTTCCAATAATTACAACGTGGTAATAACATGATAAACTGGTACAGTGGAACCTCGCTGGTTCACAGTTCCACTTTTGCGGGTTCAGAGCTTCGCGAGTCTAAAAAATATACCTTACCTTCACAATAGAAGCATTTATTGACTTGACGCCATTGAGCGCGAGCTTATGTCAACTGAGGACACGGTGTGGACACTCTTATTGTAAAGGGGAGGGGGAGGCCCTGACACAATGCTTAGTCATTGCTGCTTCGCTCTGTTAATTGGTAGTGTTAACAAGCGAAATAAACTGCGATGGCTGCATGTGGTTGAGAGCGGTTAATACAATCATACGGAATGGTTCGTAGTGGTTTTGCCGTAGTCCTATTCCGTGTACATACAACATATTTTACAGTTTTTTTTTTTTTCATAAAAAATGAATTTTCTCTCCTTCTCTCTACCCGTATTCTATATGGTGTACTGTATACAGGGGGGTGTACTGTATTTTTGAAGCTACTTCGCGGATTTTCAGTTTTCGCGGGTGGTCTTGGTCCCCATTAACCGCGAAAACCGAGGGATTACTGTATTTAAGAAATGCATAGTCAAACCAAGTTGGTTGCCGTTTGCGCTAGTTGGTAACAAAAAGTAGTCCTCAGCTTGAATGAGTTTGGAGACCCCTGCCTAAAACTCTCTGGTACAATGAATTTGCAGCTACTTGAATGAAAACTTTATTCGAACATCAAAGTTAACCATAGTTCTAGACGCACTATTCCCAATCACTCGTATCACTCATACACCTCTGTATTATCTCTGCATTCCGCCAGAAATGTTTTTTTCTATTTAAATTTGAATAGTTGGACATTGTTCCAAAGTTTGACTCCGCACACAGACACACACATACTTTTCCTGGAGGTTCTCACCTTTGAGATTATGAATTTCATACATGTTGAGTTTCAGAAACGGGAAAACGGGAGGTTTTTTTCCCCGACGCGATTATCATTATGATTAGAAAACAAAAAAACAATAAAATTCGTTTTTCAATCTACTTTATTGTTCTTTTATGTTTACATGTGATTATGACAATGTTTAATGATTCCAAATTGTCTGGTGTTCTTTAACATAGTCATATGTAGCACTCTTATTCGTTTGCTCTTTCGAAGGAATGAGATCGCGTGGAGTTTGAGATTATGATTGCAGAATCTCCATCAAGGCTTTTTCCGGTGCAGAACGGCGAAAAAGACGATGATAAAGACTATGGACAATTTGGCTACATTTTAATCAGCAAAACTTTGTTCACATAAAAATTTCGGCGACCAAAAAAAAATACCAAAAAAATGACATTTTTTTAGAAATGGGTAGATGTTGCTCTCAGATCAGTAGGCGACCAAATCGGGAGACTTAACAAGTGTGGAATTGACCACAGCCCCTTAAATTATAACTTCCCTCTTTCCGAAAGAATAATTTCTGGATGTTTTCTGGCACTATGTTTTTGTTGACCTTGAATAGCAGTTGTGCAGTGAAAAATCTGACTAAATCCTCCAATTTTAATCATTTGGACTGCAGAAAAGAAAATATTGGTATGGTCTCGATATCCTACCCTGTGTATGGTTCTAATCCCGCGTTTTTGGAGGATAATTATGCAATGATGAACTAGAGAACAATATCATAAATACAATGCATTATCGTTTAAAAGGAATTTGGCTTTATTAATTTCTTGCTTGATTTCCATAAATTTCAATACGATCTGCAACTTGAAGCCAGGAAGAGACGTCAAATGCAGAATGTTTCCTCTTTGCAGCCTGCGTTGCCGTCCAACAGCCATCTAGAATTACCGTATTTGTTCTAAAACGTCCCCGCGAGTGATTTAGATTTTATTACTGAAAAATTGACCATAGGACCTCATGTTTAATGCACGCGCAAACTAAGTTCTGTTTTGGGCAAGAAAAAAACAAATATATACATATAAACAACTAAATACAGTGACTCCAAAACGTCTTGAAAAACTTGAAAGGCTCTTACCTAGTAAAAGAATAATAAAGGATCACACCTCTAATACAAAATACACGCCTTAGCTCCTAAATGACGTCAAAACATAAATGCGTGTCGGTGCGCTTCTCACCTTATCCAGCAGGGCGTCGCCAGAACGCTGCTGCTCCACGCAAAGGTGACAAACTCGCGTCATGAGCTCGTAGGGGTGCAGGAAGAGGCGAGAGCTCAGCAGGAAGGTGAAAACGTACGACCTCTGGTATTTCAAGGGCGCGCACAGAGAGGACAGATTTAGGGATGCTCCGAAATGTCAGACAACAAAAACTGAAACAACTTGAAGATAGATATATATAGAGAGATGTAGAGAGATATAGAGCTAGATGGCTTGATAGCTAGCTAGATGTCTAGATAGATAGAGGTCTAGATGAATGAATGAAAACTTTTATTTCGAACATTAAAATAAAAACAGAACAAAAACAATGAGTCAACAACAAAATAATGTCACATAACATGTTCGAAAAGATAGCTAGATAGATGTTGTGATTTATTGTTTCGATTGTCTGCTTCCATCTTCTGTGTTTTTTGTCCCGTTTGACAACGACACTTTGGATGACTTTCTATCCTATGCTTATGGGTTTTAACGCACAAAAATGCATTTATTCGAGGAATCAACTCCTTGCCCTGAAGAATTCTCGTACTGGCGTGAGGGGGCCCTATTGTGGATGCAGAGCCAGAGCTAGCTAAGCAGCTAGCAGCGTTATAAGCCTTCGGTACCGTCCGTAATCATGGGAAATGTGAACTCTCTACCAAATAAGCCGACGAACTGGCTGTGCTGGTGAAAAACATCAAAGCGTACAGGGAATGCAGTTTGCTGTTTTACGGAAACATCTAGCATCCCGGACGCTAAGGTGGAGCTACCCGGCTTCAGCGCTGGTAGGGCAGAGACACAAAAGCCTGCGCGAAGCGGAGAGGAGGCGGACTCGTTTATCTATATGAACACGAGGTGGTGTAACCCTGGGCACAAAGATTTCCATCTGCCGCAGGGACGTCGAACTTTTGGCCTAGCGTGTGACGTCATCCACTCCGCTGTGGCTAAACTACAACACAGCACCCCGAGGCCATCCTGTTAATCTGTTAATAAACAACAAAAGGATACTGCTGGAAGTGTGAATTTCCCTACGGGGATGAATAAAGTATCTATCCATCTATCTAACTATTCTTGTTTGCAAAAAGAGGACTTCATGCGCATGCAACTCACATCGGGGTAGTAGTCCACGGTCGGGACCAAGTGTTGGATCAGGGCCTCCAGAGATGCCGAAACCAAGCTGTTATCGTGGTAACACATCTCCCCGTAGCTGGTGGCGAGGGTGCGGGCGTGGAGCCGATTCCTGCTGGTGACCTGACTCCTGCAGGACTTTTCGCTCCCGCTGCTGGTACTGGTCTGTCGGGGTACCCGGGCGACGCAGGCCGGAGCCGAATGGCACTTGTCGGAAACGGAGCTCCGGCTGCTGTGGTGGCGTTCTTTGACGCCGGCGGCGTGCGGGATGTCGTAAGGGTTTTCGGCCACCGAATAGGCGGCGTTGCAAACGTTTTCGGGTTTTTTTAAAGAGGAACAGTTTCGATACGGGCTGCGCGGCTGCTGGTAGTTGTTGTTGCTGCTGTAAAGTCCGCAGGTGCTGAATTTCCCGGCGTACGGCGTTGTGGGAGGCATTATCACCTGCGGAGAAGACCGGAACAAAGTTTTGACTCCTAAACCTGGATTCATGATAAAAAAAATAATTTAAATTCCCTTCAATGTCATTTATATCAACGTTGACAAACGTTGTTTGGAACAAGATTAGACAATAATAAAAAAGAAGCTTAGATTTTTGGACCATATGGGCCAGCTCTTGTGAGTTTATGGAATATGAATTCACAAGCAAACACACACACTTTCAGTCATCTCACAGGGCGGCCATTTTGCAAATGGGTGCAGGAAAAGGATCCATGTGACCTGGTTCTTTTTTCAGAGTAGTGATACTACCCAGACTTTCTATGATCGTATGGTAAATAGTTTCTACTTGAGTCCCCCAAAGTGTTTTACACGTAAAGTGTATGTATCTCATTTTCTGGCTGAAATCATCATTGCAGCTCATGTCGTTGCGTGTGCAAGTATGTGAAATTCCTATATGTGCACGACTTAACTCTTCCTTTATCATTTGTTTGGGGGTTTGGGTTGGCATTTGGACTGTATTTGAAATGGTCCTTTTCTTACTCTCACCATTTTCATCCTACAATTAAAACGACCACATGCGTGACATCTCTGTCTGAGTCATGGTTGCCATGGCGCCCAATTGGCCGCGCCCGTGTGTGTCACGGTTGCCATGGTGCCCAAATGGCGCCGCCCGTATGTGTCACGGTTGCCATGGCACTCAATTGGCCCCGCCCGTGGGGAGACAACAGCGGCTCGTTGAGAGATTGGATTTCTGTCTATATAAAGCTCTGGGCTCTCTTACTCTGGTTGTCAGCCCGTCCAATGAACTTCTGCCCCACAAGACGTGTCTTCTGACTTGGTCCTGTTTTCCTGTGATATCTCCAGACTGGTATTGTTCCGGTTTATTGTTGTCCTGTTTAATTTCGGGTTCCAGTTTAGTTTCTGTCTGTTTTTGTCCCGTTTTTTATTTTCTCCAGTTTTCGTTCCCGTCTAGTTTCTCCTGTTAATTTTCGATATCCTGATCCGTTATCTATCTTGTCTGTCACTTCCTGTCCGGTATCGACCCCATCTGTGATATCAACTCGGGCAATTGGAATCGGTCTCTGGCTTCCGGTCATTCCACGCCAGACTGCTGCCTAACGTGCATGACTCCCCATTTCCCGTAAAATAAAGGCTTGTGTGAGAACGTCACGCGATTGGGTCCTGTATCTGTTCTGGTTCTGACAGTCCAAGCCTGTGGTTGTGGCCGAACCACCAATGATAAAAATTAAAAAAAAAGAAAGATAAAATCAGATAGGCGGAATGGAAAAAAATATAAAGGCTCTTTGAACTCAGTTGGGCATTCTTAACACAAGAGAAAATATTTCATTTCAAACTACACACCACACCTTGAACTGATCACTGTAATACTGAATGAATGAATGAAAACTTTATTCGAACATTAAAATAAAAACAGAACAAAAACAATAACTCAACAACAAAATAATGTTACATATTATTCCCTACCCCTTTATCTTCCCTATTAATGATAACAACAACAATAGTCATAATATTAATAATAACAGTTTTAATATAACAATAGCAACAATAAAAACAAAGTTAACCATAGTTCTAGACGCACTATTCCCAATCACTCGTATCACTCATACACCTCTGTATTATCTCTGTATCTATTTAAATTTGAATAGTTGGACATTGTTCCAAAGTTTGACTCCGCACACAGACACACACATACTTTTCCTGGTGGTTCTCACCTTTGGGATTATGAATTTACTACAATATGTTTGCATCTATGGATATATCTCTGGCTGCCAAGGGAACACAACACTATACAGATGAAATTATTTGTCGAGGATTTCAATTCAAACGTCTTATTTTTCAGAGTAACTTGCGTTCCGGTATGCTCACCTCGCAAACCTAACTCAAAAAAATTCCTTCCGCCTCGCTCTTGTGCAACCTGTTGACAAAAATGTGCCTGGAATGTAGTCAATCTTTAAGCGACATTGTGCAAATATCGTAAAAGGGGATCGCTCAAAGTCAAGACTTAAAAGTGTCTCAACGTAATCACGTAATTGCAGCCTTCCTGTCGGTTCTTTAGAACTAGCAAGACTCCCCGCGGGGAAATCGGCAATCGTACCGACATACTACTCCTTTGTCGCTCCGTTTGACCTTGAAGAAAAACAAGCGAGCAGACGGGACGGCACGGATTCTTTCGGCTTAATGGTGAAGATAATTGGATCCGAGGAAGGTAAGCCGATCCTAAATCACCGGGCCGGGCGTGCTTTAACTCTGGAGCCATCCTCATCCAGTCTTAAGACCATATGCCGGAGTAAATCAAGCTGGTGTTACGCACACTGGACACATGCTGCCGACCCTGATGGGACTCGTCCGAAAACCGAAGGCCCCGAGAATCCGACGGGCTTTGCTTTGAAGAACACACGGCCGACCGACAGAGAAGGGTATCTAAAACATGTCGATGCTCACTACTATTCAGGCCTGAAAATGGTGAGAACCAGCAGGAAAAGTATGTGTGTGTCTGTGTGTGGAGTCAAACTTTGGAACCATCTACAAGACGAGATCAAACTATGTCCAACTATTACCTTGTTCAAATTTAAATCCCCAAAAAACATTACTGGCGGAATACAGAGATGAAGAAAATGGGGTAGATTGGGAATAGTGCGTCTAGAACTATGGTTAACTTTGTTGTTATTGTTGCTATTGTTATATCATAACTGTTATCATTACCGTAAATTCCGGACTATAAGCCGCTACTTTTTTCCCAAATTTTCAACCCTGCAGCTTATTCAGAGATGCGGCCAATTTATGTAATTTTTTTTTTAACGGCCGCCAGCGGCGCTCGAGTATGTAAGGTAAGATTTAGACCGGTGGAATATATGCGCCGAAGAAGATCACAACTTCTGAGCGTAAACATACCCTCATCGTGCATATTGCACAAAATAAGGCTCATGACGCAGCTTCCAGGTCAAAAGCAAACGGGCATATTGAAGTAAGGGAGCGTGGGACGACTTCATCATAATAAGGTTTCTTTCCGACATTGAGAAAGACAACTTTTAGACATCATTGACAAGGAGGACGAAGCGGATGGTCTGCCGAGAGGGAGGGATTTTTAAGGGTTATTGTTCTATCTTCGTTATTCATTATCCATTATCAGTTATCGGTCAGTTCATAATACACTACAAAGCCTTACTCTCAGCCAAAAGGCCAAGCTAAGGTCCTAGCCCTAAAGCCTTGCTGCGATCATTGCGAATGCACCGTTCCCGGAGGTACTGCAATACCGGGCCGATGCGTGGAGTGGACAGAGCAAGCTTTTAACGAATAGGGCATTTATTTCTTTAACAGACTAATATGCAGGTATGCAAGCGTGTTGTTAGTAGCGCGAGGCTACCTCTCAAAGGCAGGGTTTAGGATGAAAATTATATTATTATTAAAGCTTTGAAAACTCTCGATGTACCGTCTTTCTTTGTAAATATGTGTAATATGTATTTGCAACTGTATATTTTTGTAATGTATTTATTTGTATTTATTTGAGACAATTATTCTGCACGAGCAAATTAAAAAAGAGGGGAAGAGCAAACGCGGGCTGATGGGAAAGTGGGGACCGGTAAAGGTGAGTTTTTGTGGACACGGCGGACAATAATGGATATATATTTTTCCCACCCTTACCTTTGGAAATATACACTTTTTTTTCCTTGAATTACTATCAACGGGCACCCAGAATCTGCAACAAATTTTAAGTACCTATATCATTTTGGCGGCTGTGATTTTTGGACTGTGTGCTTTAATGAAAGACATTTAGTTTCAATCGCGGGACTTGAAATTTGGCTTGGATTAATTTCGTGATTATTTGATGTGGGTGCATGCGGCTTATATACAGGTGCGGCTTGTGTATGGACAAAATCGGTTTTCCCCTTAAAATGTGATGGGTGCGGCTTATAATCAGGTGCGCTCTATAGTCCAGAATTTACGGTAATATTATTACTATTATCATTGGTGTATTTAATAGGGAAGATGAAGGGGTAGGGAATATAAGCAATTACTTCTTACTACCCTTTTTCAAACACGTTATGTCACATTATTTTGTAGTTGAGTTATTGTTTTTGTTCTGTTTTTATTTTAATGTTCGAAATAAAGTTTTCATTCATTCATTTTTATTCATACGCAAACAAAAAACTGCATTGACATGAATAAAGTCCCTCCCCAACCTTCCCATTTTCCACCCTCCCTAATGTCTTGCGAGTTCCGGAACAGCAGATGAACATAATAGACAATAACATTTAAAAAGCTCTTTGAACTCAGTTGGGCATTGTGACACATACTTAGATTTAAACCTTGAAAAAAAAAACAGATAACAAAAAAAAACATTAAACTGATGTTGTAAATATATTTTTAGATAGATGTCTAGATAGATACATGTCTAGAAAGAGGTCTAGATAGATACATGTCTAGATAGATACAGGTCTAGATAGATAGAGGTCTAGAGAGATACATGTCTAGATAGATGTCTAGAAAGATACATGTCTAGATAGAAAGATGTCTAGATAGATAAATGTCTAGATAGACGTCTAGATAGATAAATGTCTAGATAGACGTCTAGATAGACAGACGTCTAGATAGACGTCTAGATAGATAAATAGATGTCTAGATAAATAGATGGATGGATAGATGTCTAGTCTCGATAGATGTCTAGATAGATAAATGGATGTCTAGATAGAGATAGATGGATAGATAGAGATAGATGGATGGATAGAGATAGATGGATAGATGTCAAGATAGAGATATACGCAATACCCAATATAAAGTATTTAAATAGTGTTATGGAAAATGCACACAGTCATAAAAATAGGGTAATAGGCAAATGTGGGGTTTCACGTGGGCTTTTACTCCCCCCGGGTGGAGTTAAAGAGCCTCATGGCATGAAGCTGCTCTTTTGTTTTACTATTGATAAGAAAAGGCGTGCCTTGGGTCAAAAAAGGTTGACGGATCGGAAGCATTTGTCTCTTTGGAGTCCGATTCCTCAAAAAAATGCCTCCTGCAAAGGGAACGTCCACGAGGCAGCTTGAAATTGTTACCAAATTGCCGGTTGGACGACGTAATGATGACATTGGGAGCGTAATTTCAAGTTAGCGTGCTCTGTGATTCTGAACTCTGAAAGTCATTTGACGTGGGAATCCAAGTACAAGAAATGCCTCGGACGGGAAAAAAAAACACGAGCGTACCGGGTCTCGGTTTCGTCGACGACCATTTGGACTCGATTTGTTCGCCCTTTAATCCGGTCGCGTTTTCTTTTGGATGACTCAACCCAAAATATGTTTGAAGGCCCGAATGGAAGTCGTACTCTCGGTTCATCGGAGGTTTAAGTGGAGCTGCGGGCTATCGTCGGCCAAGAAAGGTTCGACGTTACGGAGCGTGTGAACTTGTGAAGCAAAACCTAACCTAATATTCCGCCCTGAACACATGACTCCATTGTAGGTGAACCCTGTACCAAAATGAAGGACACACAAGAAAGTTCTTTGGGTTTTGGACCATCAAAGGCCCTCCTGATCTAGATTGAATACACTTCCGCACCTGTTAGCGATTTTGCCGTAAATAAAACACCGGTGTTCAGAAATACAGTAGGTAAGATCTTGGACCCTAAAATGTCAATCATTACGTTCGGGTTCAGGCCAAGATTCGGTATCTGGCGTTTGGGGGGGAAGATAATGAGACAAAAATCATGCTTCCTTCCTCATCCCAAGACTTCAAAATAGAAATAAAAACATCAGGCTTACTGCACCCCGCGACCCTACTGAGGATAAGCGGTGCAGCTAATGAGGTGAGATGAGGTTTACTGCAGGCTCCGTCCCTCAAATCAAGTGAATCGATCGGTAGAGGTAAGATCTTAGACCCGAAGTCCTAACCCGACACAAAGTTGGGGCTTGGGGCCGGGTTTCTCTCTCGTTGACTTTTGTATTTTCAATCATCCTTCTTGTGGTGTGAATAAGTATTGTTAACCACCACTAGATTTAGCTGTTGCTGTAAGATAAGAATGAGCGCCACTGATTGTTTACGGCAGTGAAATAATTTAGTTCCACGGACAGACTGAGGGGATCATTTCTTCCTCATGCCATGAGGCTCTTGAACTCCACCCGGGGGAGTAAAAGCCCACATTAAACCCCACCCCGAGTTGTATGCGATGCCGTGTTGGTTGTTCCATGACTTCTAAAATAACACGCGTCCTTAATGTTCTGTTTCTGTTCCTTTGTGGACGATCTGCGCGATGGATTCAGTGTCGTACTGGCGGCTAGGTGCAGGGGATGTGGAGTCGGCCAAAATCACTCTTCCCCATTCAGATTCTTCACACAAAATATTTCTGTCTGCTTAGGTTTTGGTCCCTCAAATGAAGTGAATTTTTCTGGCTCAGGCTAGGGCTAGGCTCCAATACCCGCGGGTCGGTTCAGGTCGTTTTTAGGTGCGATCTAGGAGGTGGGGGGAGGAGAGTGATTTCATGCCCCTGGTCAGGTTTTCTTTTAATCAAAGATAAAAATGGTGAGAGTAAGAAAAGGACCGTTTCAAATACACTCCAAATGCCAACCCCGAATCCCCGCCCCCAAAAAAAGGAAAGAGGAAGAGTTTATTCGAGCTCATCCAAAAACGGCAAGTACATATATGCATTACACAAGTAGACTGAGACGAGGCTGCAATGATGATTTCAGCCAGAAGATAACGCCAGCGAGTCGAGTATTTTGAAGTTACAGACATCACCTTTAAGTAATGATCGCTAGAGTACTGGATTTATCAGAAGTCTTTTGGAAATGACGCTAGTTTCCAGTTGTTTTTGGAGTAGAAGACACATAAAGTGTCGAAAAATCTGGCTTTGTCTTTACTGAAATGTTTTTCGTCCCGTTTGACAACGACACTTCGGATGACTTTCTATCCTATGGTTATGGGTTTTAACGCACAAAGATGCGTCTATTCGAGGAATCAACTCTTTGCCCTGAAGAATTCTTGTGCCGGCGTGATGACGGGGCCTATCCTGGATGCAGAGCCAGAGCTAAGGTGAAGGCTAAGCGGAGATATAAGCCTTGGGTACCGTCCGTAATCATGGTAAATGTGAACTCTCTACCAAATAAGACCGACAAACTGGCTGTGCTGGTGAAAGACAAACCGTACAGGGAGTGCAGTTTGCTGTGTTTTACCGAATTGTGGCTCACATCTAACATCCCCGACGCTAACGTGGAGCTACCCGGCTTCAGCGCTGTTAGACAGAGACACAAAAGCCTGTGGGAAGCGAAGAGGCGGACTCGCTATCTACGTGAACACGAGGTGGTGTAACCCTGGGCACAAAGATTTCCATCTGCTGCAAGGACGTCCAACTTTTGGCCTAGCGTGTGACGTCATCCACTCCGCTGTTGCTAAACTACAAAACAGCACCCCGGGGCCATCCTGTTAATCTGTTAATAAACAACAAAAGGAGACTGCTGGAAGTGTGAATTTCCCTACGGGGATGAATAAAGTATATCTATTTAGGCTTCTTTGTGAGTATGTCGAGTTTGATAACAATCCCAGGACTTTCAGCATGCTACTGTGTCCAAATCACATTATGAGATTTTCAGGAAGGAAAAAAAAATACAGCCAGTGATGAGGGCTGGGAAGCTGTAGGCTTCAGGGGGGTGGTCCACACACAATGGTGGTATTATCTGTCCTGTCATGGTGTTAACCGTCACACAAAGACTTGCGGGAAGAGATCAGAGCGGATCGCACACACACAGAGCCTTTCACACAGTCGCCGGCAGCAAGTTTTTGGAGGCCCGTGTCTACTTTGCCTCGCTTAGAACTTGGACGGATGATGGACCTCAAATGCATCATGTCTACTGACCTCAGCGACCGTAAACGGCATCAAGCCATACTTGTATTTGCGAAAGGAACGTCTGCCCATCCGTCCATCCATTATCTGCACGGCTTATCCTCAGTAGGGTCGCGGGGGTGCTGGAGCCCATCCCAGCCATCCTCGGGCAGTGGGCAGGGGACACCCTGAACCGGTTGCCAGCCAGTAACAGGGCACACAGGGACAGACTACTCACTCTCTCATTCACACCTAGGGACTATTTAGTCAGGCCAATCGACCTGACATGCATGTTTTTGAAATGTGGGAGGAAACCGGAGTCCCCGGAGGGAACTCACGCAGGCACGGGGAGAACATGCAAACTCCACACAGGAAGGTTCCATCTCATGACCTCAGAAATGCACTGCCGTGCTGCCCACCTCTCTGTCCAGTTCGGAGGACATTTGGGCAGAAAAGGCGTCAACAACATTGGGGTCCCGTCTTACCCTGCAAACTACCTCTTTGACCTGTGGCCCTCCAATAAGCACTACGGGTCCCTTGAAACTAGACGGGCTCAGAGACAGCTTCTTCCCCAGGGCCATCACCACCCTAAACAAATGCGCAAAACTGAAAATATATACCTTGAAACTTATTTGGGATTTTTGGTCCGTTGAGGAGTAGCATGCACCTGCCCTCTTGGGTATGACCCGTAGGGGGCGATGAGGCTTTATAGGATAATGTCAAACAAACTAATGCCTGCTGCTGTCAATCACGAGGGAAAATGAAATGCGACGGCAAAGCAAAGCCACCAGAGAGCAGTGTTGACATCACTTTTAAGCACACTTTTCAGGGCCAGGAATAGATCTGCGATTTACAAATGTGATTTTTAATCCTACGTCTGCTTTTATCGAGACATATTTTATATTATTTTTAGATCCTAAGTTGAGAGAGAGAGAGAGAGAGAGAGAGAGAGAAAGGGAGAGAAAAAGAAAGAGAAAGAGAGAGAAAGAGACATAGAAAGAGAGAGAAAGAGACATAGAAAGAGAGAGAAAGAGAGGCAGATGGAGAAAGAGACAGAGAGAGAGGCAGATGGAGAAAGAGAGAGACAGAGAGAGAGGTAGATGGAGAAAGAGAGAGAGACAGTGAGAGACAGAGACACAGAGAGAAAGAGAGAGACAGAGACACAGAGAGAAAGAGAGAGAGAGAAAGAGAGAAAGAGAGACAAAAAGACAGCGATAGACAGAGAGACAGAGAGAGAGAGACCAATCGCCCCTTATAGAAATGTTGGGTAAAAATGACAGTAAAATGGATCTTACATTTTCAGGTACAGGAAGTTCCATCTACTACTGGGAAACCCTACCTTAGTATGTTTACCATAACTCATTATAAAGCTCGATAATTGATACATAATCTTTGTAGTAATACACATTTATTTTAAGTGTAGCATGCACAGGTCCTCTGGGGTGAGCCTGTAGGGACGATGACACTTCATAGGACAACGTCACACAAACTCATGCCAGCTGCCACTATTCACGAAGGAAGAAGAAATACAATGGCAACGCCAAGCCACCAGAGAGCAGTGTTTGCGTCATGTTGTTGAGAGACATGATCACAATTTCAAGCATTTAAAGCACTTCACCCAAAATTCAAGCTTTTAACCAATCAAAACCCAACATTGAAATGAAGGGCAATTTCATGGATTTCAAGCACCTGTATGAACCCTGATAATTATAACTTGGACCAGTCTCTAAGTGCTACGTTGTCTTTTCTAAGAGCAGCTTTAGCGACAGACTGCTATCACAGTCTTGTTCCACAGACAGACTGAGGAGATCATTTCTTCCTCATGCCATGAGGCTCTTTAACTCCGCCCGGGGGAGTAAAAGCCCACATGAAACCCCACCTATTTTATTTACAGTGTGTATTTTCCGTAGCACTATTTAAATACTCTATATCGACACGTAATAATGGGTATTTTTGAATTCTATATCTTTTATTTTATTATTTTATTTTTCAACACAAGGATACTGCTGGAAGTGTGAATTTCCCTACGGGGATGAATAATCTATCGATCTATCTAGTAGTATTTTTGAAGCATTTAGGTAGTATATATGTATTTTTTTTTATGAAAGGAAAATGTATCTCTGTTTTCAAGCACTATCACAGATATTTCGTTTTGTAGTTTGTATCTCCGTGGCTTTTTCTGCAGTAGTATACTTCTGAAGTTTTGGTAGTATTTTTGTAATATAGTATTACAGTAGTAGTATTTTTGAAGTATTTAAGTAGTATAGATATATATTTTTCATAGTGAAAGGAAAATAAAATGTATCCCCGTTTTTAAGCACTATAATTGATACTTTTGTAGTATTTCTGTAGTAATATTTCTGTGGCTTTTTC
Organism: Urocampus carinirostris; assembly: GCF_059441175.1. Taxonomy (NCBI): domain Eukaryota; kingdom Metazoa; phylum Chordata; class Actinopteri; order Syngnathiformes; family Syngnathidae; genus Urocampus; species Urocampus carinirostris. Next base: position 1,101,293 of record NC_142364.1, read on the forward strand.
TGGAGATATATATTTATGATGTTTTGGTAGTATTTCTGTATTATAGTATTACTGTAGTAGTATTTCTGATTATGTTATTACAGTAGTAGTCTTGTAGTACAGTAGTCTTGTTCCACGGACAGACTGAGGAGATCATTTCTTCCTCATGCCATGAGGCTCTTTAACTCCACCCGGGAGAGTAAAAGCCCACATGAAACCCCACCCCCCATTTGCATATTACCCTATTTTTATGACTGTATTTTCCGTAGCACTATTTAAATACTCTATAGCAACACGTTATATTGGGTATTTTTGTATTCTATATCTTTTATTTCATCATTTTATTTTTCAACACAAGGATACTGCGGGAAGTGTGAATTTCCCTACGGGGATGAATAAACTATCTATCTATATATTAGAGGTTTACCGTGGAGTGCCATTTCTAATCTCATTGCATGCAAGGTTTCAGCATATCGTTATCAAGGACAATAAAGACAATTCTAAACAAGTAAGCCTTGTGCTTATCGGAACCGAGATCTGAGCATAACATGGCGAATGCGCACTCTCTTAGGGGCGAAGGTCGGCTACAATCTGGATTTTACGATGTCGGGTTGAGCAGCTGGCCTACTCGCTCGATTGTGATCTGCTCAAGACCAAATGCAGTCCGCTCCTTGGAACGCAGTCGACAGGACCCAAAAACGATTGCATAAAGTGGATGGACTCCATTTTAAACATTAGTGGGGAGGTATTGATGGTGATGGGGTGGTAGTCTGCGCAGTAGAATACAACAGCTCCGTATTTTACGCAATATAATGACACATCGGGTTATGAAGCGTATTTTGTGATGTGGTGTTCCGCAGGGTTCAGTACGTGGCCCCCTTCTTTTCACATTGACATGCTTCCAAGAGGTGATATTATTCGCAAGTATAATATCAGTTTTCATTGCTACGCAGACGACACTCAACTCTATCTTCCGATGGAGGAATCTGCCACACTCAACTGTGGAAATTTGGAGGCCTGTCTTACTGAGATCAAAGAATGGATGTCACTCACTGTTGTGCCTTAACTCTGAAAAGACCGAAATGCTAGTTATTGCTCCATCTCAATGCCGTGACTTGTTCTCAAAAACGGCTCTGAACATTGACAAATGTAATATCACCCAGAGTGACTCAGTCAAAAATGTAGGTGTCATATTTGACTCCGATCTGTTCTCTCAAAGACACGTGAAGAATATGACTAGAACAGCTTTTTTCCATCTTGGCAACATTGCTAAAATTCGCCCTATGCTGTCTCAGTCGGATGCGGAGATTATAATTCACGCATTTGTTACCTCCCGTCTTGATGACTGTAATGCACTACTCTCCGGTCTCCCGAAATCCAAAATCAAGAGCCTTCAGCTGGTACAAAATGCTGCAGCCAGGCTCTTAATTAAGACAAAGTTTGACAAATGGTCTGCATTTATATAGCACTTTTCAAGTCACTTCGTGACCTCCCAAAGCGCAGTACAATGTGCTTCACACTTGCCCATTCACACACACACTCACACACCAATAGGGAGTCAGCCATGCAAGGCGCCAACCTGCTTATTTGGGGCTTTGGGGATTCAGTGTCTTGCCCAAAGACACTTCAACATATAACACGGAGGAGCCGGTATTCGAACCTGCGATCTCTTGATCCCGAGACGAGCGCTCTACCTCCTGAGCTACTGCCGCCCCACATGACCTCGATTTTAGCTAACCTGCATTGGCTCCCTGTTAGCCTAAGATGTGATTTTAAAGTTCTGTTGGTAGTATACAAAATCATGCATGGACTTGCTCCCTCATATTTTTCAGATTTAATTTCCACCTATGATCCGGTCCGGAGCCTCCACTCTGAAAATGCCAAGAGCCAAGAAGAAATCCGACAGTGTTTTCCATTGGGGGCCTTGGTGCTGTGGAACGCTCTACCCCCTGAGATTCGATCTGCAACCTCAGTGGAAATGTTTCAATCTAACGAACTAACTATAATATTCATGAGATTAATGCTTCTTCCTACTCCCTTTCAAACATGTACGATACCATTGTTGTGTGTTTTATTTTATTTTTATGTTTAAAACACACTTCTACTCTAAAGCATATGAATAACCTATATTTTATGTTGACAATATCTGTATATTATTTGCCCTCATGTAGGTTTTAGATGAGGGGATGGTCTGTAGTTTGCAATAGTCTTTGATCTGTGCAGCCCTTTGAGACTCTTTGTGATTAAGGGCGTCACAAATAAACAGGACTTGACTTCGTTGACTGTCATCGTATTGTACTTTCAATGTTTTCATACTTTAGACTTTGAGTTGTGTTTTGGTATCTGAAAAGTACTGTATATAAAAATATGGCGCCCTCTGCTGGACAAAAGGGCTACTACATTTTAGTATGTGATCAAGATATCGCAAGGCCAGTTTCTTTGAGTTTCGAGCACAAACGTGCGAGTCGGATAAGCATTTAACGTGATTTATCCAATTGTGTCAACTTGAAATGCCAGAAATCAAGAATATTTGTGAGGGATTCAAACCACAACCAACAAAATCGGGGAGTCGGCGGAAAGACTGTTAGCCTCTTTTGTCCTCCTTGGATTTTTCTGGATAAAAGTAGCGATTTGTGCGTGTCTTCACAGTCGGCCACGAGTCCGCTCTGTACTCAGACTTTAACCTTGTTTATTGTTGCTAATAGGGCCGACCGTAAAGATTTTCGCCCGGAGAAAAACAAGCCTCCCATTTTCAAGTACCTGTTAAAGCCAATGAGTGTCAAAGTACGTGAAGTACAAACTCAAAACAAGGCTAGGTCTTATCTTACGGTGAGGAAATATTATCAACATAATGATCAGAAATAACAATAGTACACGGTAACACCGTCACGTTTGAGGTTGAGACTCCTCGAGTCGGAACAAAGTCTAGCGCCTTTCCATCTTTAGGAGTCGGCAAATTGACCAGTTGATTAAAACCAAATGTATCAATTAGAGACCGAAAAACAGTAAGTGAACTGAGTGGGTAGTTCATATGAATGTAAAAGTCCCCCATCATTATTTTGTCTGCATAGGTTACTAGGTCAGACGACAGTTCCGAAAATGTATCTAAGAAAACCGAGTATGGTCCAGGTGCGCGATAAATACTACATAAATTAACATTAAAGAGGACCGCATGACAAGAGCCTCAAACGCCTTCTAATTATTAGAGGTACGGGGAGTAAGTATGAGTATTTTTTTTTTCAGAAATAAGCGCAACAGCGCCACCCTTCTTCAAATATCGTGCTACATGGCAGCTCACGTAGTCTTGAAGAGGAGCCTCATTTAATGGTAAAAACTCATCCGGTCTCAACCAAGTTTCACATAGACCAATCAGGTTAAGTTTGTGATCACGAATAATATTATCAACAAATAAAGCTTTAGGAGCAAGCGATCGAATATTTAACAGACCAAATTTTAGCTTTGCTGAATCTTTCAACGAAGTACTCGCTGACACGGTTATCCCCAAAACACAAAAACCTTGTGAAAGACTGGCACAAAAAACAAAACAAAAAAATTGGGCGCGTTTCAATCGAGTCTTCGTAGTTTGCAGTCTTCCGTGTGCTTTGAAGCACTCCTTTTCCCTTGCACAACACAAAACAGCGACATTTAGTGGTCAAATATGGCACAGTGTCCCTTTAAAAACGCGGAGCTACAAACTAATTATTTATCACTATACACAGCCACTTTATTCAAAGTAAAATAAACTCGCTTACATGACTTGGATTTTATACATCTCAGCCGTTTCATTTCTTCTGTAACACTTTGTTGTCTGACCGGATTTAGATAGATAGAGATAGAGAGAGATTTCTAGATGCCTAGTTAGATGTCTAGATGCCTAGATAGATGCCTAGGTATATGTCTAGATGCCTAGATGCCTAGATAGATGCCTAGATAGATGCCTAGGTATATGTCTAGATGCCTAGATGTTTAGATAGCTGTCTAGATAGATGTCTAAAATCCTAGATAGATGTCTAGATGCCTAGATAGTTGTCTAGATAGATGCCTAGATAGACGCCTAGATGCCTAGGAGGGTGTCTAGATGGCTAGATAGATGGATGTCTAGATAGCTAGATGTCTAGATAGATGTCTTGATAGATAGATGTCTAGATGTATACATGCCTAGATAGCTGTCTAGATATATGTCTAGAAGCCTAGGTATATGTCTAGATGCCTAGATAGATGTCTAGATGCCTAGATAGATGCCTAGATATCTAGGAGGGTGTCTTGAGGTCTAGAAAGATGGATGTCCAGATAGCAAGAAACCTAGATAGATGTCTTGATAGATAGATGTCTAGGTATATGTCTAGATGCCTAGATAGATGTCTAGATAGATGCCTAGATAGACGCCTAGTTAGACGCCTAGATAGACGCCTAGATAGACGCCTAGATGTCTAGGAGGGTGTCTAGATGGCTAGATAGATGGATGTCTAGATAGTTAGATGTCTAGATAGATGTCTTGATAGATAGATGTCTAGATGTATACATGCCTAGAGAGCTCTCTAGATATATGTCTAGATGCCTAGATAGATGTCTAGATAGACGCCTAGATGCCTAGATGTCTAGTAGGGTGTCTAGATGGCTAGATAGATGGATGTCTAGATAGCTAGATGTCTAGATAGATGTCTTGATAGATAGATGTCTAGATGTATACATGCCTAGATAGCTGTCTAGTTATATGTCTAAGTACATGTCTAGATGCCTGGATAGATGTCTAGATGCCTAGATAGATAGATGTCTAGATAGATATAGGTCTAGAAGTTAGATACTTGATTCATCCCCGTAGGGAAACACACTTCCAGCAGTATCCTTGTGTTGAAAAATAAAATAATAAAATAAAAGAAATAGAATAGAGAAATACCCAATATAATTCAATGTAATAAAATTAGCATCGAATACGATGCATTTTATACTGTACCTTTATAGCAAGTGGGTGCAAAAGTACCTCACTTTTTAAAGCGTGTTTTCAGCGATTCCTTTCTGATTTCAGTCCCAAATTTCAATTTCAGTGCATCCCCATCCCAATTGTCATCCTTCTCAGTCGAACAGAGTGAGAAAAACAAGTCTTTCTCTTCTTGTAAATCGAAGCATGAGGACCTGCCCCGGTTTCTATACACCCACTATCTGTTTTTCTACATCTCACTTCAGCACCAACGACACCAGGGCTCCAATGACGTCATGGCTCGAGTGGATGAGCCAAAAGTGGAAGTCAACAACACTGGAGATAAGAGTAACTCCACTTTTTCTATTTTGCCGACATACTGTTGCACAAAAATGTGAAAATGTATACCCTTGTATATTATATTGTCTCTTCTTAAATTGCACCTGCTATATGTTATTGCACTATTGTTGTGAGAGCTATTCTTTTTTTTATTGCATTATTATTATTGTTATAATAATAAGCACCACATTGTCATTTATTTTGCTTATTTATCCTTATTCTTACATGTTTTACCCATCATTGTTTTCCATCTGCCATCAGCATGTACCTGTATTTAATCATCTTCATTCATGCAATGTTTGCTCCAAGCCACATGAACTCATCTTTCCACGATACTTTTAATGTATGTTTATGTTTTGTAGCGTCATCAATTTTGTTAGCTTCTTTTGAATATTTCTTTTGGAGATGAGGTTTTGGCTTGATTCCTAACCACTCATCCATTTTTCTTGTGTTCTCTGTGCGTCTACTTGTGTTTGCTACAAGCCACGTGAACGCCTCTTTCCACCATGGTTTTAATGTATGTTTACCTTTTGTAGCGTCATACATTTTGTTCGCTTCTTTTGAATATTTCTTCTGGGGCTGAGGTTTTGGCTTGATTCCTAACCACTTATCCATTTTTCTTGTGTTCTCCGCCATCAGTATGTACCTGAATTTACTCATCTTCATTTATGCAATGTTTGCGTTGCGTCGTTTGCTACAAACCATGTGAACTCCTCTTTCCACCATGCTTTTAATATATGTTTGCCTTTTGTAGCATCATAAATTTTGTTCGCTTCTTTTGAATATTTCTTTTGGGGCTGAGGTTTTGGCTTGATTCCTAACCACTTCTCCATTTTTCTTGTGTTCTCTGCGCGTCTACTTGTGTTTGCTAAAAGCCACGAGAACGCCTCTTTCCACCATGCTTTTAATGTATGTTTACCTTTTGTAGCGTCATAAATTTTGTTTGCTTCTTTTGAATATTTCTTCTGGGGTTGAGGTTTTGGCTTGATTCCTAACAACTTATCCATTTTTCTTGTGTTTTCCGCCATCAGTATGTACCTGTATTGACTCATCTTCATTCATGCAATGTTTGCGTTGCGTCGTCTGCTACAAGCCAAGTGAACGCCTCTTTCCACCATGCTTTTAATGTATGATTACCTTTTGTCGCGTCATAAATTTTGTTTGCTTCTTTTGAATATTTCTTTTGGGGCTGAGGTTTTGGCTTGATTCCTAACCACTTATCCATTTTTCTAGTGTTCTCTCTGCGTCTACTTTGGAAAACGATATGCAAATGCACGACCTTATAAGGCTCGGGAAAGTCCGGAAGCACGAAGTTATTCGATGCAGGCTTCCGATTGGCTGCAGAGTATGCAAATTGCCAAACGAACCGAAATTCTGAAATTTCCAAACCGAACGAAGATTTCGAAATCGGAATAAAGCAAAAAAAATAAAATAGAAAACCTTGAAAAAGTTGTCGGCCATCCAGTCGGGCACTGGTTTTACCCGGGAGTGCCGTATCTAATCTCTTAACATATAATGTGTCATAACATTGACATGAATAACAAAAACAATTCCATTCCCAAATATATTTTATGTATCACTTAGTCACACAATCCTCAATAATCTGGTAGGCTAGTACAGTATTAACCTGGAGTTAGCGGGGATAAAGACACATTATCTCTTCTCCTACGAGGATATAACAAACCCGATTAATACCCCTCCCCAAATTCGGGATGTGTCACTTTAAAGGTTAAAACCAGAATATTTTTAGACCAGGTGGATAGGACCACCGAGGGACGCTTTCTGGCTACCTTGGCGTAAATTATTAAGCGTCTGTGTGTCATTTCAGGGATTTCGTGCAGTCGTCGGAATGAAAAGTAAAAAGGAAAGCCTTTTTTAAGCATTTTTGGGGGGGTGGGGTACTGCAACTTGGCTTGAAGTACACATACTTTTTTATTCTCCCTGCAGGCACACACAATCTGTTATTCTGCCGTTCGCTCGCATACACACGCGGGCACTATGCCTGGTCTACATTATGGGCTTGCGGGTGAGTCAGAACTCGGTTAAGTGAGAAGCCAGAGAAAAAAAAACCATGCTGTGCAACCACAGTCCCGTCGCAGGTGCTGGAAAGGCGTGTTTGTTTTTGTGGGACGGTCTTAATTGTAGCGCTCGCAGTGGTAAACAAATAACAACAAATAAGGCAATTGCATGACAGCATGTGACTATTTAAGGTAATGTGCTTACATAACCTCTCAACCAGCGACCTGCAAAGAGAAGGCTGTAAAAAGACTATTTTTAGACTAAATTGATCCACATTGGATGAATTAAATACTACTCAACCCCAAGACGTCAGTTTTCGGTGAAAACATGTCTAAAACAGACCAGGACACAGGGTATTGTTGTACATCTTTTTCATGGCCAAATTCAAGCACTTTTTAAGGACTTTCAAAGCCAATTAACCAATTTCTCCAGTACCATTAAAAAAAAAGATATCCAGTTGGAAATCGGGTATTTTGCAGCGCCACAAATATATCTGACATTTACATATGCGATATTATGTGCAATTATTAAGACTCGAACCTGTGACCTCCCAGTCTCAGAGCGGTGGGCAAACCCTAAGGCCACCAAGCTGGTTAACGCGAGCCACAAATACAGTGAGGACTTTTTTTCAACTATGGAAAATAATAGTCTCATTTGTTTGGTAAAGTGGTCTACTACTGTGTCAACTCCAGAAAATGACATAAACACATGAAGAAAGCTCATCATGCAGAGACCCAAAAATGTCACTGTTGTTGAAAACAAACCCTGTAGATTTTGTTGTAGGTGTTGTGCTCTGTACAGCCCTTTGAGACTTTTAGTGATAAAGGGCGTCACAAACAAATCTGACTTGACTTGACATGATATTTAGACATGAGTAAATCGCCAAAGCATTTGTGGATTTGAACATCCATCAAACTATTATTTAAAGTGTAAAAATGACAATAATATGTAGCTTACATTTTCAGTTGCAGTAAGTTCTTCCCGTTACAGTTCAATACAGGAAAACACTACCCTCATTTGTCGCATTGCCCCTAATAAATGTCCATAATAGATACGTAATGTTTGCATTAATACACACCTTTATTTCATGTTTTGTCAATCAAGTCAGACTGCCAAGAAACATGGCAAAAATTTCAAGCATCTACAAGAGCACCACCCAATATATGAGAACTTTTCAAATCGTATAAACATAACATTAAAATTCAAGCATTAGACATGAGTAAAACGCAAATGCATTTGTCAATCTGAACATTCATCAAAGTATTATCTTTAAAGTGTAAAAATGACAATAATATGTAGCTTACATTTTCAGTTGCAGTAAGTTCTTCCCGTTACAGTTCAACACAGGAAAACACTACCCTCATTTGTTGCATTGCCCCTAATAAATGTCCATAATAGATACGTAATGTTTGCATTAATACACACCTTTATTTAATGTTTTGTCAATCAAGTCAGACTGCCAAGAAACATGGCAACAATTTCAAGTATCTACAAGGACATCGCCCAATATCAAGCACTTTTCAAATCGTATAAACACAGCATTTTTAAGGATTTCAAGGACCCGTACAAAGCCCGTGGACCGATTTAGCCGTAAATCTAACGTAAAAAAAGACGTCCAGTACCGTGTAGGAAGCAGATTATGATTCAAATGCTGTACTTGTACTTGTCGATGTCAAATATTACATTCAATGAAAGCTTCGTCACCCAGGAAGAACTGCTACAAACGACGTTAAAAAGGTTTCTACCAAAATAAGTTGAATAGTAACTAATTTTGGGCTAAATTCTGTCAACCGGTACCCCTATTTTAATGGCCCAAATTAAGCACTTTTTAAGCACTTTCTAAGCCCATTTGCCAAATTCTCCATTACCCAGAATCTGATTTTTTTCACCAGCCCTCGACGCTTCACATGACAATACCATACAAACTAGTGCCAGCTGCTGTTAGTCACAAGGGACGAAGAAACGCAATGGCAAAGCGCGTTGGCGTCATTTTTTAGCAGACGTAGTTCACTTTTCTTCATATAATGACTATCGAGTCAGACTGCTGGTATATATGGCAACAGTTTTAAGCATTTACAAGAATTTTACCTATAATTCAAGTGCTTTTCAAACTTTAGAAACACAACATTGAAAATCAAGCATTTTCAAGGATTTCAAGCACCCGTACAATCCTGCAAATGACACCAGGTGCTGAGTAGGAAGAAGATTACAGTACAAATACAATGAAACTATGTGTAATTATGCAAAAACTTTACAATGTGGGATGAAATGTTTGTCCGCCCGCCTCTTTCCAGAATGTTCCCCAATATACCACATCATCAACAAATGACCGTATTTTCCGGACTATAAGGTCAAGTCATGTTTATTTGTGACGCTCTCAATCACAAGGAGTCTTAAAGGGCTGCACAGACCATAGACCATTGCAAACTACAGACTATTAGGACACCATCCCCTGATCTAAAACCTACATGAGGGCAAGGAAAAACTCAAAAACCTAAATATGAGGAAAATGAAGAAACTGCACGAGTTTGTTGAAAATATATAGAAAGTACATCGAAAAGACTTCAAAAAACCTGGAAGCCTCTTTTTTATGAAGTTGAAAAGATAGATAGAGTTAGATAAAGATAGATAGATAGTACTTTATTCATTCCCATAGGGAGATTCACACCTCCAGCAGTATCCTTGTGTTGAAAAATGAAACAATAAAATAAAAAATACCCAATTTATCGTGTGGCTATAGAATATTTAAATAGTGTTACGGAAAATACACACTGTCATAAAAATAAAGTAATATGCAAATATGGGGGTGGGGTTTAATGTGAAAAGTGAAAGTTAAAAAAATATATCTATTTAGACGTTAAAAAGACAATATTTTAGAAACTTATCTGGACAAACTATTTTTGGTATGCATTTGTCCCACATTGACGAAAAAAAAAACAATTTTAGACGTCTATTTCCGGAAAATATCACGTCCAAAAAGGACGGCATCAGATTTAGCCCAAAATTATAATGTCCAAAAGAGAAATAAAATATACTTCCGTTTCTTTTAGTGTCAAATGTTCACTTTATGGGAATGTTTTCATTATGATTGTAAACATATAGCAAAAAAATAGGAAAATAAAATATATTATTTTTAACGGTACGCCGTTCCGTTCGTTAACTCTAATTTCAGTGAACACTTTTAACAAACTAAATGCGATTTAAAAAAAGAAAGCAATAGTGCTTTTTTTAGAAGCGTAGAAAAGTTTTCGAAAACGTAAAATAAGATCGAAGATTCTTGACGTGCTCGCTTACCTTCGAAAGCGATGCAGCTGAATATTCAAAGATGTGCTTGTCTTCTGGTACTTTCCGCTCGGTTGCTCGTTTATCGCTTGCAGATAAGAGTGGACGGCGTGTGCTGTACTCGAAAGTCTTTCATTCGGTTATCCGAGTGGCTTCTCTCCGCTCCATGGAGTTTATCTGGCGGCTCTTACTTGCACTAACCACCCTCAACTCCTCGCCACTCGGCCTATTCAAATGAGTACTACAGAGCCGCGAAACCTGACCAATCATTATTGAGTAGGCGGGTCCCAGATAATTGCGGTGGACCAATTGCAGCGAAATGTGGAAAAAATTGAAATATACCCGAGTGCTGATTGGATTATCCGTTTTTTTCCCATCTTTCCTTTTTTATTTTTTCCCCCCTCACGAGGATTTTGTTGAAGAAAGCTCTGGAAAATTAAATTGGATATATATTTAAAAAACGATATAAAATGTATATCCTTGACAAATGTGACCAATATTTTTGGTTATTTTAGATAAATTTGAGTCAAACTTTTATCATGAATCTTGTGACTGATGCGTTTCAGCGTCACGTGACTTTTTAAGCACCCGCCATGTTGGATTACAAGCGTAATTGCGAAAAGATTCAATTAGATTTATGTAAAATGCACATTCTTGAGAAATTTGACCTTTTTTTGGGGTGATTTTAGATAAATTTGAGTCAAACTTTTATGATGAATCTTGAAGATGCAATTAGATTGATGTAAAATGACAAACAGTGACCAAGATTCTCCGGTGCTGTGGAATGAAGTATCTATCTATCTATCTATCTATCTAATGCTCTACCCCCTGAGATCCGATCCGCAACCTCAGTGGAAATGTTTAAATCTAAGCTTAAAACACACTTCTACTCTATAGCATATGACTAACCTATATTTTTTGTTGACAATATCTGTGTATTATTTGTTATTGCAACCATTGCAGCCTGGTCATCCTGGAAGGGGGACTACCACATGTGCGCTCCCTTCTCAAGGTTTTTTCATTTTCCTCATGTTGAGGTTTTTGAGTTATTCCTTGCCCTCATGTAGGTTTTGGATCGGGGAATGGTGTATTAATTGTGATTAAGGGCTATACAAATAAACTTGACTTGACTTGTTATTTTAGAAGGATATACTATTTTGTTCGTACAGGACTGTCTCGGAAAATACTGCGACAAAATTCATTTTCTGTGATGCAATTCAAAACAAATGAAAAATGTCAAACATTCTAGTTTCATTTCAAATCGACTCAACACGTCTTTGGTTGTTTTAATATCGCTGATTGAGGCGAAATGTCAAGTATCGCATCTCAAAATATTACAACATCTTTAAAAAGTATACGAGTAAGCTTATTACCATTTAAATACATCTTTTGGATGGAACCTTGTCATCTTTGCAGAGTCTTTTCAAAGTCTTCTCAAACAGTTTGTACTGGGTGAGAGAGAATATACTATACTATCTATATATCTACCTTGGTCATATCTCTCAAGAAGGGTGACCGACAGCAAGACAAACACATACAATAACAAAGAAAATAAAAAGGGAAAAGATAGCAAAAAACACAAAATATTTGGACTACGGCCAACCCAAATGCCCAAACGCCCAAACAAGCTAGACACCTAAGTTGGTCATGCTTTCTCCCTTCAGATGAAACGGGACACGAGAAAGTGGCCGTGTCACTCGGGTCAAGGTGACACAACACACTCTTCTGTTCGACAGCTTTCGCTGGTTTACCCCTGCCGCATCATACAGGTGCCCTGCCCATCCCTTAGAACGCGTCCCAACATCCCACTATCCTTTCACAACAGCTCTCCACTCATTCCTATCACCAACAACAGCAAGGCAACTATACTATACTACTGTACATATATACAACAATACTATAAAACTGACAGATTATTCTTTTTTTGTTGTTGTTAATTTTGCTTAACACACCTTTGTACTGTGCTTAAATAGATTTTATTGATATTTTAGTTAAATAAAAAATTTGTATTATGGATTTATTAATATTTATCTTATTTGAAGTGCAATATCAATATATTTTACCCAAATATGCAATCCAAAAATACTTTATCTACAGTACCTGTTGCCCACAGTTGATACCATTGAGGTACACTTATTGACGTGTAATAGATAGATAAATGCCAAGATAGATGTCTAGATGTCCAGATGTCTAGATAGAGATAGGTAAATGTCTAGATGTCCAGATGTCTAGATAGAGATAGGTAAATGTCTAGATGTCCAGATGTCTAGTTAGGGATAGGTAAATGTCTAGATGTCCAGATGTCTAGATAGAGATAGGTAAATGTCTAGATAGATAGAGATAGATGTCTAGATAGATAGGGATAGATGTCTAGATATATAGAGATGGATGTCTAGATAGAGATAGATGCTAGATAGATAGATGTCTAGATAGATAGATGCCTAGATGTCTAGATAGATAGATAGATAGATGTCTAGATAGATAGATAGATAGATGTCTAGATGTCTAGATAGATAGATAGATGTCTAGATGTCTAGATAGATAGATAGATGTCTAGATGTCTAGATAGATGTCCAGATAGATGTCTAGATAGATAGATGTCTAGATAGATGTCCAGATAGATGTCTAGATAGATAGATAGATAGATAGATGTCTAGATAGATAGATAGATAGATAGATGTCTAGATAGATAGATAGATAGATAGATAGATGTCTAGATAGATAGATAGATAGATGTCTAGATAGATAGATAGATAGATGTCTAGATAGATAGATAGATAGATGTCTAGATAGATAGATAGATAGATGTCTAGATAGATAGATAGATGTCTAGATAGATAGATAGATGTCTAGATAGATAGATGTCTAGATAGATGTCTAGATAGATGTCTAGATAGATGTCTAGATAGATGTCTAGATAGATGTCTAGATAGATAGATAGATAGATAGACTTTTATTGATAGAAACTAGATGCAAAGAGTGATTTTTTTATCGGCAGAGCAAGGATTTTGCTGCCAAAGCACAGTCAATCCGATAATACCTCGTTTTGGAGAGCCAAGCGGAGATTCTTTCTCACATATTGGTACAACAGAGTTACAGTTCCAACACAATACTCATCTCAATTCTCTCTCTTGTCCTGCATAAATGCAACTTATATAAACGAGGTTCTACGTCAGGGGTGTCAAACAGGCGGCCCGCGGGCCGGATCAGGCCCTCGAGACAACGCTCAGAGAAGCGCAAGAGAAAAACAATCTGCAGGTTGAAATATATCCACTTGATGTTGCCAAAGCCAGGTGCCTCACACAAATGTTGTAGTTGTATTTCTTTCTCTCTCTCTCTCTACATCCATTTTTCTCTCACTCTCTGTCTCTCTCCCTTTCATTCTCTCTGTCCCTCTCTTTTTCTTTCTTTGTTCCTCTTTGTTCCCTTTTCCTTGTGTCATTTACATTCTTTTGCTCTCTCTTCCCTTTATCCTTTTCCCACTATTTTCTCTTTCTCTCTTGCTTTCCCCTTCTCCCTTCCACCCATTCTCTAATTCTCTCCATTTTATCTCCTCTCTTTCTGTCTTTCTATTTCTCTTTTGATTTTGTTCTTTCTCTCTTCCTTTCCCCCTCTCTCACTATTTCTCTTTTTATGACTTTTGTTTCTCACACTTTCTTTATTTTCTCTCTCTCTTTCTCCTTTTCTCTCTTTCTTTCTCCCACCTTGTCTACTTTTCTCTTCCTCACTTCCTCTTATTTCTTTCTCTCTTTTTTTTCTCCTCAATCTCGTCCGAGATGGTGGGTTCATGTTTTTCGATGGCCGACGCCTCTTCTATTGTGACACATGTTGTCGAGGCGAGAATAGATTATTTCTGACTGGACGGGGCTGCCGGACCGGTTCTCATTAGAATAAAAGAGACTCCTACGCCGCTCCGGTGTGGACTGCCAACGCGTCACTTCCGGTTGAGTTTTCACCTCCGGGGTGTTTTGGGCGCTTTAGTCTGTGCAATCAAGGACGGGCTGACAACATCACCGCTGAAAAACAGAGATATTTGTTTTTAGTCGAATAAACTTTGTTGTTGTGTTATTCGAGGTGAAAAATAATGAGTCTCATTAAATGTCACGCTGCTGATAATAGCAGATCGGTAAAGAACCTAGATTTAGCGGATATTTTTGCTAACACTTCAGCTAGCGGCAGCACGGGGGCGCAGTGGTTAACGCGTGTGCGGCACAGTTCTAAGGTCTTGGGAACCTCCTGCGTGGGTTCGAAGCCAGCTCCAGACTTCCTGTGCAGAGTTTGTATGTTCTCCCCGTGCTTGCGTGGGTTTCCTCCGGGCACTCCGGTTTCCTCCCACATTCCAAAAAACATGCATTTCAGGTGAATTGGCCGGTCCAAATTGTCCCTAGGTGTGAATGAGCGAGTGAGTTGTCTGTCCCCGTGTGCCCTGTGATTGGCTGGCAACCAGTTCAGGTTGTCCCCTGCCCACTGCCCGATGATTGCTGGGATGGGCTCCAGCACCCCCGCGGCCCTACTGAGGATAAGCGGTGCAGCTGATGAGATGAGATGAGACTTCAGCTAGCTACATAACAAAAAGGCGATGCTTTGGTGGCTAGCTTTGCTTTAGCTGCTAAACAATTTAGCAGTAAATATGTAGCTTGGAGAGGGATGGGCACTGCCACAGTCTGTACTTGCCCAAAACACACCACAGGAAGTGGTGCCCTGATGCCCCAGGCGGTTGAGGGGTCCCTGAACCGTGAACTAATGTCACTGGCCTTAACTTCGGGGTCAGCAACGAGCGGATCTTTGGACCTCCCTAGTGGCTTCAAGTGCTTCTTTAGATATGTTTGATAATGGAAAATGATATGGTTTCTGTAGGAGGATAAGCATAACTCAAACATTCTTAGCATTTTCCAATTAATATAGATTTATACATCCATCCATCCATTATCTGCACCACTTATCCTCAGTAGGGTCGCGGGGGTGCCGGAGCCCAGTCCAGCCGTCTTCGGGCAGTTGGCAGGGGACACCCTGAACTGGTTGCCAGCCAATCACAGGGACAGACAACTCACTCGCTCATTCACACTGAGGGACAATTCGGTTAGGCCAATTAACCTGAAATGCATGGGGTTTTTTGGAATGTGGGAGGAAACCAGAGTGCCAGATGTCTAGATAGATGTCTAGATAGATGTCTAGATGTTTCGATAGATGTCTAGATGCCTAGATAGATGTATAGATGTCTAGATAGATAGATAGATGTCTAGATAGATAGATGTCTATATAGATGTCTAGATAGATATATGTCCAGATGTCTAGATAGATAGATAGATAGATAGATGTCTAGATGTCTACATAGATGTCTAGATGTCTACATAGATGTCTAGATAGACAGATGTCAAGATAGATAGATGTCTAGATAGATAGATGTCTAGATAGATAGATGTCTATATAGATGTCCAGATGTCTAGATAGATATATGTCCAGATGTCTAGATGTCTAGATGTCTAGATGTCTAGATGTCTAGATAGATAGATAGATAGATAGATAGATGTCTAGATAGATGTCTAGATGTCTACATAGATGTCTACATAGATGTCTACATAGATGTCTAGATAGATAGACAGATGTCAAGATAGATAGATGTCTAGATGTCTAGATAAATGTCTAGATGTCTAGATAGATGTTTGGATAGATGTCTAGATAGATGTCTCGATGTCTAGATAGATGTCTATATGTCTATATGTGTAAATAAATGTTTAGATAGATAGATGTCTAGATAGATATTTGCATTGCCGGTAATCATTGAACTCACAAATGATGTCAGCTGCTTGCAACCAGGATGGCAATGACAGCTGGGTGAGATCACCCCTATGTTGGAATGGGGCAGGGGCGCTTTCTATAGGCAGGGAGGGGGGTCCCCCCCACCGTTCGGAAAACGGGGAGGGGGAGTGTGTATTTAGCAAGGAATTCTTTTCTAGTCAAGAATGTGTTGGCTAGGCCCGCACTTTGATCGTCTGCATGAAGGGGTCTCGAGCGGGGAGGGGTTTTTTGTTTAGGTGGCTCGGGGGAAGACGAGGAGTGACTCACAAGCTTCCAGTAAGTTCTGTCTGGAACGACTGGAAACCCACCCACCCAATCAACAATGTTTTTGCACAGAAATAGCACAACAGTCATAAAAATACGAGAGGCCGTTTGAGAAGTAAATCATTCTTGCTCTCACATTGAACATCATACTGTCAGAAACCAGAATGGAGCCAAAACGAGTCAAAAAGCCAGGAAACAGACGAGAGCAAAAACGGGCGGGAATCAGAGTCAAAAAGCTTGCCTAGTGTAACTGAGGTTCGCAGACGGTCTGACAACCGGTAGCAGTAAAACAGGTCAGTAGCCGGGGTAGGGAAGCAAAGGCGTGGTCGGGAGACAGAAACGAGTCGAAAAGCCTGGAGACGGGAGTAAACGAGGTCGGGAGCAAAAACGAGTCAAAAAGCCAGGAAACAGACGGGAGTCAAAAAGCTTGCTTAGTATAACTGAGGTTCGCAGACGGTCTGACAATTGGTAGCAGAAAAACAGGTCAGTAGCCGGGGTAGGGGAGCAAAGGCGTGGTCGGGAGACAGAAACGAGTCGAAAAGCCTGGAGACGGGAGTAAACGAGGTCGGGAGCAAAAACGAGTCAAAAAGCCAGGAAACAGACGGGAGTCAAAAAGCTTGCTTAGTATAACTGAGGTTCGCAGACGGTCTGACAATTGGTAGCAGAAAAACAGGTCAGTAGCCGGGGTAGGGGAGCAAAGGCTTGGTCGGGAGACAGAAACGAGTCGAAAAGCCAGGAGACGGGAGTAGAGAGTTCGGGAGCCGAAACGAGTCAAAAAGCCAGGAAACAGACGGGAGTCAGAGTCAAAAAAGCTTGCCTAGTGTAACTGAGGTTCGCAGACGGTCTGACAACCGATAGCAGAAAAACAGGTCAGTAGCCGGGGTAGGGGAGCAAAAGCGCGGTCGGGAGCCAGAAACGAGTCGAAAAGCCTGGAGACGGGAGTAAACGAGGTCGGGAGCCAAAGCGAGTCAAAAAAAACGGGGAAACCAGAGTATACCAGGTCGGGAGCCAAAACGAGTAAAAAAGCCAGGAAACAAGACAGGAGCAAAAACGGGCGGGAGTCGAAGTCAAAAACCTTGCCGAGTGTAACTGAGGTTCGGAGACGGTCTGACAACCGGTAGCAGAAAGCCGGGGGTTTAAAAGGTGGCAGGTGCCTTGCATCAATAAGTAAAGTGAGAGAGTATAGTTATGTGTGTATGAGAGTATAGTAGTATGTGTAAGAAGGTATAGTGGAAATGTAATGGAATATAGTAGTAAGTGTGTGACAGCATAGTAGTGTGTGTATAAGAGTATAGTAGAATGTGTAAGAGAGTATAGGAGTGTGTATGAGAGTATAATAGTGTATGTGTGAGTAAGTATAGTAGTGTGTGTGTGAGAGCTTAGTACGGAGAGTATAGTAGTATAAGTGAGAGAGTACAGGAGTATTGGTGGGACAACATAGTAGTGTGTCTATGACAGCATAGTAATATGTGTGAGAGAACATAGTAGGGAGTAAATGAGAGTATAGTACAGAGAGTATAGTATTGTGTGTATGAGAGTATAGTAGTATGTGTAAGAAAGTATAGTGCAAATGTGATAGAGTATAGTAGTATGTGTGTGACAACATAGTAGTGTGTCTATGACGGCATAGTAAGATGTGTGAGAGAATATAGTAGTGATTGAAAGAGAGTATAGTACATTGAGTATAGTATTGTGTGTATGAGAGTATAGTAGTACGTGTAAGAGTATAGTGGAAATGTGATGGAGTATAGTAGTGTGTGACAGAATAGTAGTGTGTGTATGAAAGTATAGTACTATGTGTGAAACGATATAGTAGGGGTGAATGAGAGTATAGTAGAGAGAGTATAATACTGTGTGTATGAGAGTGTAGTGGTACGTGTGAGAGAGTACAGTAGTGTGTGTATGAGAAAATAGTAGTATAAGTGAGAGAGTAGTGTGTATGAGAGTATAGTAGTATGTGTAAGAGAGTATAGTGGAGTGAGGGAGTTTAGTAGTATGTATCAGCATAGTAGTGTGTGTATGAAAGTATAGTATTATATGTGAAAGAATATAGTATGGAGTGAATGAGAGTATAGTACAGAGAGTATAGTAGTGTGTGTATGAGAGTATAGTGGTATGTGTGAGAGAGTACTGTAGTGTATGTATGAGAGAATAGTCGTAGTAGTGAGTATGAGAGTATAGTAGTATGAAAGTGTATGCTGTAGTAGGGATTGTGCATGGGTATGACTGAGTATAGAGAGAGTATGATATACGATTTGATGCTTTAAAAATACAAAGCTGCCATTTACGTAGGCGACATCTGCGTCCCGGCTTTTCTCGGGCTAATGGATTTTATTGCTAGCGACCGCGCGGAAGCTATCAGATCAATCATTTTTTGTGGGGGCGTCGCCACATTTACTTGCAACTGTTACTTGTTTTGGTCGGCCAGAACGTGAATCATACGCTCCACAGAAATAGCCTCATACACTGTTTTGCTTTTGTTTTTGTTCCTGTTGGGGAGTGAACCATCTCACTGGAGGACATCTGCGATCCACTAAGCGGGCAGGGGTCAGCAACGTGGGGCCCGTGGTAGCCCTCTAAGAACGCTCGAATGGTCCTGAAAATAGCTCAACGGTGATGGGTCATTTCCATTTCGAGGAGAGTTTGGGTCAAACATGGACCAACTCAACACATTAGTCAAGTTTAAACAATTTCTCTGGGTCCTTATGAAGACAACAACCAAATTGTTTAGGTTATTATGAACCAGGGGTCTCCAAAGTAAGGCACCTGAGGTGCCTGCGGACTTATTCTGACAATAGTTCACCAGTTCTGGGTCATTGTGATTTTCTACTAAAATGTTTTGGGTTAAATTTGTGGTGGAATGAGTCCATTTAAGCATAGAATAGCTAAAACTTGCAAAACAACCCGTGACGTTGGGTCAAAAATACCCAAATATTGGTTTTGGGTCATTTTTTTACCCAAACGTGGGTTAATATTGACCAGATTGTTTTTAGAGTGCATATTTAGTGTCTTTTACCATGTGATGAATCGTACAAAAAGTGTTCAACAAAAAATAGCCCATGATTTATCTATATAAATCAGCCAGTGCTCTTACACATGTCACGGTTGCCATGGCGCCCAATTGGCCCCCGCCCGTGTGGCGCCAGCTGTGGCTCGTTGACAGATTGGCTTTCCGTCTATTTAAGCTCAGTGCTCTCACGCTTCCTTTGTCAGTCCGTCAACGAACCTCTGCCCCACAAGAAATGGGTTCTGACTCGGTCCTGTTTTACTGTCGGTATTTCCTGTCCGGTATTGTTCACGTTTATTTCGTCCTGTTTAATTTCGGGTTCCAGTTTTGTTTCCGTCTATTTTGGTCCTGTTTGTTAGTTTCTACAGTTTTCGTTCCCATCTAGTTTCTCCTTATTTTCGATATCCTGTTTCATTATCAATCCTGTCTGTCCCGTCCTGTCCGGTATCGACCCTATCTGTCCGATATCAACTCGGGCAATTGGAATCCGTCTCGTCTGTGTCTGGCTTCCGGTCATCATTTCACGCCAGACTGCTGCCTAACATGCATGACTCCCCATTTCCCGTAAAATAAAAGGCTTGTGTGAGTAACGTCACGCGTTTGGGTCCTGATCCAGTTCCGGTTCATGACAACCTATAGGGTTTCCGATACCATTATTGCCTCTAGTTGCCATTTTACAATAAAGATCAAGACATGAGAAGAATAACACATGTCCATGAATGAGAAGTATCTCAAGTCACGTTTATTTGTAATGCCTTTAATCACAAAAAGTCTCAAAGGAAAGCTCAGGCTACAATTACAACATGCCCTGATCTGAAACATGCAAGGAAGGTTATTTTTATTTAATATAAACTGTCACGGTTGCCATGGGGCCCAATTGGCCCCGCCCATGTGGTGCCAGCTGCGGCTCATTGAGATTGGCCTGTTTTCTATATTAAGCTCGGCGCTCTCTTGCTTTTTTGTCAGCCCGTCAACAAACCTCTGCCCCGCAAGACGAGGGTTTTGACTCCTGTTGAAATCTTCAGTCCGGTATTGTTCATGTGCATTTTTGTCCTGTTTAATTTCGGGTTCCAGTTTTGTTTCCGTCTATTTTGGTCCTGTTTGTTAGTTTCTACAGTTTTCATTCCCATCTAGTTTCTCCTGTTAGTTATCGATATCCTGTCTGTCCCTTCCTGTCTGGTATCGACCCCATCTGTCCAATATAAACTCGGGCAATTGGAATCCATCTCGTCGGTCTCTGGCTTTCTATCATTTCACGCCAGACTGCTGCCGAACATGCATGATTTCCCGTAAAATAAAAGGCTTGTGTGAGAACGTCACGCGATTGGGTCCTGATCCTGTTCTGGTTCTTGACAATAAACATGTTTTTGCAGATGTAAGGGAATATTGTATAGAATCTACCGATAAAACTCATGATTACAAGTGATGGACAACATGTGCGGGGACAGAGGGCCCATTTCCCCGCATGTGCCCTTAACTTCCATGTCACACCCGCAGATATCCTCTAAGAAGGGAAGGTTTCAGGGTGGGGGTTGGCATGAATACACATCAACTTTCACACCTCAGATTTGACAAAACACAGGAAAACCTCCGATTTCCTCTGACTGAAAAAATATTCGTATTATCCGGGACAAAAAAAAACAGTTTTTATGAGCAGTTCTGTATCAACAGCTTCGGTTATGAAACTTCCTGCTCGGCGTTTCACTATTTGATGTCCCTGGAAATAAAAAGTAGGATTCGGTTGGCTAAAAACAATAGTGGAGGTGCATAAATGAGATCTCATGTTTGAATTTGTGCTGGTGTTATTGTTTTGATTTCACCAAGCGAGGCCAGACCGTTACTGTCATGATTGCTGATTCGGGGGACCTGCGACTGCCCTGGTCGCTGATTGGCTCCCTGACTCTTTTTAAACCCCCCTCTTCCAAAAGGAAGCTGTCGGACCGTCTGCGAACCTATGCTCTCAGCTAGGCAAGCTTTGTACTCTCCGGCATTCTCCTGTCCTGTTTTTCCCTGCCTGATACCTGTTGCCGACCCATTTCTGGACCCGTTTCTGGACCCGTTTCTGGACCCGTTTCTGTTTCGCTCCTCCGACCCGGCCATCGACCTGTTTTGCCCTATTTCCTGCCTGATACCTGTTCCCGACCTCTTTTCTGGACTCGTTACTGCTTATTTTTCTTTCTTTCTTGCAAAGACAAGAATGTTGTAGAACTGCATGTATGACACAAAAGAGTCGTCACTTGAGTTCAGACTTTAAAGCACATGTGTCAAAATCATGGCCTGCGGGCCAAAAGTGGCCTGCCAAATCATATTTAAAGTGGGGTCATGAACACTGAACTCAACTGAGACCAGCGAGGCCTGCAGTTTCTTGGATGTGTTTCGAAGTTCTGGTGTAACCTGCCGGATGAGTTGTCGTCACACTCTTAGTTGGTTTGCCACTGTTTTCAATATACTCTACAGGTGGATAATGGCCCTGACAGTGGTTCGCTGGAGCCCTACAGTCTTAGAAATAGCTTTGTGACCTTTTCCGGACTGGTACATTTTAATCACTTTTTCCTTCTGGAATTTATTTGGATCTTCACACGTCAATTTTGTTCTTGATACTTTGTAATTTTCTTCCCTGTCACAGATTCAAATAAGGTGATTTCTTGATTCAGTGGTGGCAATCGATTTTGGGTGTGGCCTGTGGAAATGAACTAAGCTTTTCCCCAAACTGTAGTTTGAGATTGAACAGATAGGGGCATATAGGTTTTGTGTCATGATCGCTTACGCGATCATTTGGCGCCAACTGCCTCGGACTCTGATTGGCTCCCTGTCCCTATTTAAACCCACTCCTTTCTGTCACCTGTTGTCGGTCCGTCTGCGAACCTCAGTTTACTCTAGGCAAGCTTTTTCGACCCTGACTCACTCCTATTTTTGCTCCCGTCTGTTCCCCAGCTTCGACCCGTTTTTTGATCTTGACCACGTCTACTCTCCCGTCCCGGCTTACGACTCGTTTCCGACCTCGACTACGTCTTGCTCTCCTGTCCCGGCTACTGACCCGTTTTTTTCTGTTCCCGACACCGCCATCGCTCGCGATCACCGGATCGTGGGGTGCAAACCCTTTCCTTTCTTCCCTATAAAACTGAGAGAAACGTAACGCAAGTGGGTCCTGTCTCCGTTCTGGTCCCGACAGTTTTGATTCTTTTGTGCCTTCGTAAATGAAATCAATATTTAAAAACTGCATTTTGTATTTCCTCTGGTTTCCTCTGTGTGATATAAAAATATTTTGATACTCTAAAACAATTGTGAGTGATAAATATGCAAACATTTGAAGAGTATCCCATTTGTAAAAATGACATTTGGAGTAGACAAAGGGTCAGGAATGCACTACTAGACGCTGCAGTGCACTTATTGTTGTGCGGGGACATTTTGCTTTTGTTTGGGGAGGGGGACAAGGAGCGGGAGTGCGGCCTAGGGACAGGAGGGAGGGGTTTTGTTTTGAGAATGAAAAAGGTTCAGGGTGTTCTCCTTCAGTTTCCTCCTTTCCCTGAAAGACCCCCCACCCTGCCTACGCCCCGTCGCAGCCACAACTCCCGATGGCTTTCCTGTAAATAGTGGCTAGAATGACAAAAATATTGTGATAGATAGATGTCAGATAGATAGATGTCTAGATAGATAGATAGTTAGATAGAAGTCTAGATAGATAGATAGTTAGATAGAAGTCTAGATAGATAGATAGAAGTCTAGATAGATGTCTAGATGTCTAGATAGATAGATAGATAATGTCTAGATAGATATATAGATATTGACATGGATGTCTAGATAGATAGATGTCTAGATAGATAGATATCGACATGGATGTCTAGATAGATAGATAGATATATAGATATTGACATGGATGTCTATATATATATATATATATATATATATATATATATATATATATATATAGATATCTACATGGATGTCTAGATAGATAGATATATATATATATATATAGATATCTACATGGATGTCTAGATAGATAGATATCTACATGGATGTCTAGATAGATAGATGTCTAGATAGATAGATAGATAGATAGATAGATAGATAGATAGATAGATAGATAGATAGATAGATAGATAGATAGATAGATAGATAGATAGATAGATAGATAGATAGATAGATAGATAGATAGATAGATAGATAGATAGATAGATAGATAGATAGATAGATAGATAGATAGATAGATAGATAGATAGATAGATAGATAGATAGATAGATAGATAGATAGATAGATAGATAGATAGATAGATAGATAGATAGATAGATAGATAGATAGATAGATAGATAGATAGATAGATAGATGGATAGATGGATATCGACATGGATGTCTAGATAGATTTCTTAGATGTCTAGATAGATAGATGTCTAGATGTCTAGATAGATGTCTAGATAGATGTCTAGATAGATAGATAGATGTCTGGATAGATAGATAGATAGATACTTTATTCATCCCAGTAGGGAACTTCACATTAAAACACAGCTAAGGAAAATATCAAGCGGGGGTGCGGCAAAGATTCTATTTTCTGCTATATTCTAATTTCTACTCCGGAGAAAACCAAAGCCTACAACAAGGACAATACAAACATCTTCTTTGCGCTCTTCTATCCTCATTGTAAAATGTGAAACTGGAGTGCCACCTCCAATTTCACTGTCACAATATGTTCAACCCATTTCGTATTAATGACAATAAAGGTAAATTCTATATTCTATTCTGACTCGAGGAGTTTCAACCTCGAACATGACGGTGTTACCGTGTACTACCGTCATCTCAGATCATTATTTAGTTACATTCGAGGTGCTAGCTAAGTGTAGTACTAAAAAAGCTGAAGGATTTAGCGGACGCAATATAAGCGCTGGCACAGTTTCTGAGCTCTCTGATCTTCTTTCAGGAGCAGTTGCGTCCTTTCCTTCATACAAAGGCTCTATCGACTCACTCATGAATGAGTTTAATGCTACCCTGGCTAGTGTCCTAGATTCAGTAGCGCCCATACGGCTAAATTCACGAACTAAAAGACGCACGCCTTGGTTTACCGATTAAACTAGATCCCTTAAACAAGAATGCAGGAAATCTGCGCTACCAAGCATGAGGAACTACGACAAAAAAAGTCCGATCGCACCACACCGATTTTGGCTAACCTGCATTGGCTCCCTGTTAGCCTAAGATGTCAAGTCAAGTCATTTTTATTTGTGACGCCCTAAATCACGAAGAGTCTCAAAGGGCTTCACAGATTATTACACTATATTACACAGACTATTTTTCAGCCGACGAGAAGAGTAGGTTATTCATATGCTATGGAGTAGAAGTGAATTTTAAGTTTAGATTTAAACATTTCCACTGAGGTTGCAGATCGGATCTCAGGGGGAAGAGCATTCCACAGCACCGGTGCCCGGATGGAGAACGCTCTCGAACCAGCAGAACACTTCTTTGCTCTTGGGATCACCAGAAGACCGGCACTCTCGGAACGTAGGCTTCGGACCGGGACATAGGGGGAGATCAGATCTGAAAGATATGAGGGGGAAAGTCCATGTATGATTTTGTATAATACTAAGAGAACCTTGAAATCACATCTAAGGCTAACTGGGAGCCAATGCAGGTTAGCCAAAATCGGTGTGATGTGATCGGACTTTTTTGTCCTAGTTAAAAGCCTCGCTGCGGCATTTTGTACCAGCTGAAGAGACTTGATTCTAGACTTCGGGAGACCAGAGAGTAGTGCATTACAGTAATCAAGACGGGAGGTAACAAACGCATGAATTATAATTTCGGATGTGATTTCAAGGTTCTCTTAGTATTATACAAAATCATACATGGACTTGCTCCCTCATATCTTTCAGATCTGAAGCCCTTTGAGACTCTTTGTGATTAAGGGCTATACAAATAAAAATGATTTGACTTGAATATTCTAATTTTCATCGGCTGACTTTTTTGTTATTATCAGTTTTGCAAGCTGTAACTTTAGGAAATGGCCGCCCGTGACCGGCGCACATTATCCAACTTTTGGCAAAGCTGTTGAAAAAAAGCCCTGATCGGAATCTCCGCTGAGGAGGGAACACTAAGTGTGTTTCCTGTTTGTGTCACATTCAAAAAGCCTCCCATATCCTATTTTTTTTTTTTTTCTAATTCTGCACCTGCGCCTAAACAATTTGTGGCGGTCCCTAACGCCTCGGCTGTGCAGTAACAATACTGGAAAACAGTTTTGTTTTGACACTTTTGAATAGAAAGTACAGGATGCGAATGGAATCGCTGGCATATTTCTCTTTGTTTGCATGATGTCATCGAAAAGCATATAGAAGTTGCGTTTGTCTTATTATGAAGAAGAATGAGAAGAATGTGGCTTTTTGTTATTGTGCTGACAGTGATGGATGAGCTAAAGAAAAAACAATAAACAACAAAAATTGGACTCGTCTACTCTGTAATATTAGGTGGAAACATATATTGTCCTAAAGAGGGATGGGCGCCACCAGGCTGTACTTGCCCAAGACACACCACAGGAAAAGGTGCCCCTGCAACCCATGTGCTGAAGGCACAGGCGTCAAACAGGCGGCCCGCGGGCCAGATCGGGCCCGCTAAGGGATCGAATCCGGCCCGCGAGACAACACTCAGAGAAGCGCAAGAGAAAAACAAAATGCAGGTTTAAATATGTCCACTTGATGTTGCCTAAGCCAGGTGCCTCGAACAAAGACACTGTACTTGTATTTATTTCTCTCTCTCTCTCTTTCTTTTCCACTCTGTCTCTTTCACTGTGTCTCGTTTTCTCTTTCTTTGTTGCTCTTTGTCTCTTTCTCTCTGTGTCTTTTAACTTCTTTTGCTCTAACTTCCTTTTTTCCTTTTCTCTCATACCCTTCGCACTTTCTTTTCTCTTTTCTCTCCTTCAGTTTTTCTATTTCTCTTTGGATTTCTTTCTTCCTCTCCCTTTCTCTTTCTTTGTCCTGCCCTCTCTCCTTTTCCCTCCCTCTTTCTCTTATGTCTTTATCTCTTTCTTTTATGTTTAATCTACTAGTCCGGCCCCAGACAGAGTGTTTGTTCTATCGTGTGGCCCCCGAGTTGAAATGAGTTTGACACCCCTAGCTTAAGGGATTCAACCAACCAAATATCTCATCTCATCTCATTAGCCACACTGCTTATCCTCAGTAGGGTCGCGGGGGTGCTGGAGCCCATCCCAGCAATCATCGGGCAGTGGGCAGGGGACACCCTGAACTGGTTGCCAGCCAATCGCAGGGCACACGGGGACAGAGAACTCACTCGCTCATTCACACTTAGGGACAATTTGGACCAGCCAATCCACCTGAAATGCATGTCTTTGGAATGTGGGAGGAAACCGGAGTGCCCGGAGGAAACCCACGCAAGCACGGGGAGAACATACAAACTCCGCACAGGAAGTCTGGAGCTGGATATGAACCCACGCAGGAGGTTCCCAAGACATGAACTGTGCCGCACATGCGCTAACCACTGCGCCGCCGTGCTGCCCGCCCAACCAAATCTACATATATATAATTATATGTCAGAAACAGAACCCACTCGCGTAACGTTTCTCACCAGTTTTATTCGAAGAAAGGGAGGGGGTTGCGCCCACGATCCGGGGATTGCTGGACGCGGGAAGCAGGTCGCTCTGAACGCGGAAGTGTGACTTCCGTGGCGAGCGATGGGGGTGTCGGGAAAAGAAAAAACGGGTCAGTCGCCGGGATAGAGAGCAAAAACGTGGTCGGGATCGGAAACAAGTCGAAAGCCAGGAGAGGAGTGTAGACGTTCGATTGACTCAGTCAACCAATAAAAATACATTTCACTTGAAATTCTCAATGACTTAGTACTGGTGAGCTATTTTCAGAACAGGTCCGCGGGCACCTCAACTGTCCTTAGGGGCCACCCTGGTGCTTCATGTTGGAGACCCCTTGGCGTACAATAAAGATCCAGTAAAAACAGCCTTTGAAAAGGACAGGCGACACGGTCAATCTGTTCGGGATGGAAGAGCAAAAATGTGGTCGGGATCGGAAACAAGTCGAAAGCCAGGAGAGGAGAATAGACATGATCGAGGTCAAAAATGGATCGTTATTCGGGACGGCAGACCAGACTTGGACGAGTTAAAGACAGGTTGTCATTCGGGACGGGAGAGCAGACGTGGTCGAGATCAAAACAGATCGTAGCTGAAGACAAACAGGAGCAAAAAACGTGACAGGCAAAAAAGGGCTTGCCGTGTGAAAACAGAGATTCGAAGATGGACCGACAAAAGGGGACTGACAGGACAGAGTTTAAATACTGACAGGGAGCCAATCTGTCAACAAGCTGCAGCTGGCGCCACAAGGGCGGGGCCAATTGGGCGCCATGGTAACCGTGACTATATATATATATATATATATATATATATATATATATACATCCCTTAACCGCATGGGTTGTCAAGGCACCAATGAGGACACAACTCTGGACAGCTTTCTAAACTGTTAACGGTCCTTGGCCAGTTCTTGGGTCATGGAAAAGTTGTCAGCCCAGTTCATTTTTAGTCTTCCTGTCCCCCCCTCCTTTGAGAATTATCTTGGTACGTCCTGATGATTCCGAAACAGTCACATCACCTGACAAATTAGGCACACGCATTTGTCTCGGGTTTGGTTGAAAAGAGACTCTAATTTCCACTCGTCCCGGAAGCGGCGGCACTCACAGTCAACTTTCCTTTTTTTAAAACCGGGTGGGCTAAAATTCTCAGATATCCAAGGGCAGGTCACCAAAGGGCTACTGCCATCATCTGGTCAAATGGTGAATTTTATTTTTGTACAAACTTATTTTATACTGCAGACATTACTGGCGGGCCATATATTATTAACTTTATGACAGAAGTCGAAGGCCAGTAAACATTTAATCACAGGCTGTAACTAGCCCCTGAGACGGACTTTGGAAAAACCTGGTCAGTCGATCAATCGATAAATAGATAAACTGGATACTCTGTCTTGCTGTGAGTATAAGCACTGTGTCACAAAAGAAAGTACAACCCTCAACCAGGAGAGTACAAACATATTTGTGTTGAGCCTAATGACAAGCATGGTGTTGGCAATATCATGGTTTGGGGAGTTGCATTTCATCGAGGGAAACACAAACTCATGAATGTACTGTGAGAAACTGGAGCAAAGAATGATCCACTCGCTCCAGAAACTTGAACTAGCATGTCTTCAGATCTAAACCCAATAGAACATCTTTGGGGCATCCTCAAGCGGAATGAGGAGAAGCACAAGATGTCAAATATCCCCCAGCTCAGTCATGTTGTCATGAAGGAGTTGAAGAGCATTCCAATGGCAAATGGTGAGGCTCGGGTGAAATCCAAGGCCAGGAGTATTCAAGTGGTTCTGCAAAATTATGGTGGCCACACAAAGTATTGAACTTCAGGAACCTTTACTTTAGGATTCACTCACTTTTGTTACCGAGTATTTAGATACTCATGCCTACAGTTTGCATTTTTTTGAATCATAATCATTAATAAGGGTAGCAATTGGCTGAGGTTGAGAAGTAAGAATTCTACTTTTTCACGTCTCTTCTTGTTGCGAGGCCTGAAGTTTCTCAGCGAACCCGAATGCCATTTTTAACTGGTCACAGGTCCAGTTAAAGCAACCCAAACCTTGCCTTGTACCACCCCCACCATGCTTTCCTGTAGGTCTGCTTTTCTTTTGATGATGTACCGTGTTGTGCTTTTGCCAAAAATACCTTGACGAATTATGGCCCGAAAAGCTCGGCGGTATGCGAAAAAAAAAAACCCGCGCACATGTGGGAAAATGTGTTCTGGTCTGAACAATGCAAGGTCGAGCGCCGTGTGATTGACTTGCGTACCCCGCCCTTCAAACATTGCCAGCTGGGATCCAAACCATCTCACCCGCAACCTTGAACAGGATTAGAGCTCCAAAATGGAAGGATTGGCGTTTGGGTCCACATCCACACCAAAAATCAAATGGCATTTTTTCTGGCAAACTCGCTATCTACGTGAAGACGAGGTGGTGTAACCCTGGGCACAAAGATTGGCATCTGCCGCAGGGACGTCCAACTTTTGGCCTAGCGTCTGACCTCATCCACTCCACTGTTGCTAAACTACAACACAGCACCCTGAGGCCATCCTGTTCATCTGTTAATAAACAACAAAAGAATACTGCTGGAAGTGTGAAATTTCCCTACGGGGAGGAATAGTTTTTTTAAGCTCAGTGCTCTCATTTTTCCTTGGTCAGTCTGTCAATGAACCTCTGCCCCGCAAGACGTGGGTTCTGACTCAGTCCTGTTTTCCTGTTGGTATTTCCTGTCCAGTATTGTTTCCGTTTATTTTTGTCCTGTTTAATATCGGTTTCCAGTTTCGTTCCCGACTATTTTTGTCCTGTTTATTATTCTCTCCAGTTTTCTTTCCTGTCTAGCTTGTCCTGTTTTATTTCGATATCCTGTTTCATTATCTATCCTGTCTGTCCCGTCCTGTCCGGTATCGGCCCCATCCGTCCAATATCTGCTCGAGCAATTTGAATCGATCTCGTCGGTCTCTGGCTTCCCATCTTTCCACGCCAGACCGCTGCCTAACGTGCATGACTCCCCATTTCTCGTAAAATAAAAGGCTTGTGTGAGAACGTCACGCGTTTGGGTCCTGATCCTGTTACGGTTCTTGACAGTCTGGGTGCAAAAACAGTTTGAAAAAATGCCCCCACCATTTTCTGCCAAACCATAAAAAAAAAAAATCCCTTGTTGAATTCTAACCGAGTTGTGAAGTTGTGGATTTAGAATAAAACAAAGATGTCAGGAAACAGAACAGGATCAGGACCCAAACGCGTGACGTTCTCACACAAGCCTTTTATTTCATGGGAAATGGGGAATCGTGCACGTTAGGCAGCCGGTCTGGCGAGGAAAGACGGGAAGCCAGAGACCGAAGAGATCCATAACAATTGCCCGAGTTGATATCGGACAGATGGGGTCGATACCAGACAGTGCGAGACAGACAGGATTGATAACGAAACAGGATATCGAAATAAACAGGACAAACTAGACGAGAATGAAAACTGGAGAGAATAACAGACGGGACAAAAATAGACGGGAACAAAACTGGAAACCGATATTAAAACCTTTTATTTTACGGGAAATGGGGAGTCATGCACGTTAGGCAGCCGGTCTGGCGTGAAATGATAGGAAGCCAGAGGCCCACGAGATCGATAACAATTGTCCGAGTTGATATCAGACAGATGGGGTCGATACCAGACAGGGCGGGACAGACAGGATTGATAAAGAAACAGGATATTCAAATAAACAGGACAAACTAGACGGGAACGAAAACTGGAGAGAATTATAGACAGAACAAAAAAAGACGGGAACAAAACTAGAAACCGATATTAAAGCTTTTTATTTTACGGGAAATGGGGAGTCATGCATGTTAGGAAGCCGGTCTGGCGTGAAATGATAGGAAGCCAGAGGCTGACGGGATCGATTCCAATTGCCCGAGTTGATATTGGACAGATGGGGTTGACAGGACGGGACAAACAGACAGACAAGACGGATAATGAATCAGGATATCGAAAACAAACAGGACCAACAAGACGGGAAAAAAAACTGGAGAGAATAATAAACAGGACAAAAATAAACGGGAACAATACCGGACTGGAAATACCAACAGGAAAACAGGACCGAGATACTTTACAGTTGCTCAGTTTTTTACCCCCCATACAAAAATGGCGAACACAATTTGAAATGATTAAAAAAACATAAAATACAGGAAAAACCTTTAAGTTGACAGGTATGCTAACAATCGTCCACTCCCCATCATTCTCCTTCTATTATCCCCGTGGGAAAATACCGATTTGGGTACTACATTCCTTGGCCCTTTTCCCCTAACCAAACCCAAAACCACAACAGAATCTAGACAGGATTGTTAGCCCCCATCCTGGAATCCTACTTTGCATACATCGAGGAGACGACTGAAAAAAATGAAAACATAGAATAAAGTTCTGACCTTGCAAAAGATACGCACCCAACACCCAAAAACTCCCGGTTTGAAGTGGCACATCTGCAAAGCGTGTAGGAGTGGTTTACAGTAAAAACCGCTGGAAGCTCCTCTCAAATTACACATCAAAATCCAAATACTGGCTCCCAGATGGACTGAGGCTCCTGTTTTTGCTAAGCTTACATCCTAACTCTGACCTCTGCTGCCTTGAACACTTTATCGGGAAACGGCGTTAAATTAAAGCCCCAGTGAGGGGCGGAGGAGCAAAAGCAGAAACGGGTCGGCAACAGGTATCAGGCAGGAAAACAGGGCAGGATAGTGTCGGAGAGTACAAAAGCTTGCCTAGCTGAGAGCATAGGTTTGCAGACGGTCTGACGGGTTCCTTTCGGAAGACGGGAGTTTAAAAGGAGTTCAACAGCCAATCAGGGTCCTGGCTGTTGGCGCCAACGAATCAGTAATCATGACAATAACACTATTGATTTTAATATGAATCAAAAACGTGTACAAACATGGTTTTAGGTGAAGGAATTTCGAATTATATAATTATCTTACAGATAGGGGAAGCCCGAATGACAATCTGGTGAAGGTCATTTGTCCCGGCGGTGCTTGAGCACCAAATGTTTGTTTCCCGCACACAGCTCAGGCCTGCATGTGATTTTGTCCCCGACCACGTCTACTCTCCTTTCTCGCTTTTGACCACAACCACGTTTTTGCTCTCCTGTCCCGGCTACTGACCCGTTTTTACGTTCCCGACACCGCCATCGCTCGCCACGGAAGTCAAACTTTCATGTTCAGAGCGACCTGCTTCCCGCGTCCAGCAATCCTCGGATTGTGGGCGCAACACTTTTGTCTTTTTTCTAATAAAACGAGTGAGAAACGTAACGCAAGTGGGTCCTGTCTCCGTTCCGGTTCTGACAGCTGCAGGCCGTGGCTCAACATTAGTTGTTATTTTTGGTTAGCAGCTGCGTAAATAAAGCTTACTCTTGTAGCTTTTTACTGGCTTTTTTAACAGCTTCAACAGCTAAATGCTAAAATTTGCAGCTCACGCCAGCTTTGACTAACCCGAGCTACTGACTTTTTTCCAAGTGTATCCATCTCTGTCTTTTGTGATCGTTACTGGAAGTAATACCATCTTTTATGAAATTCAATGCAAGTAAGCCTCCAAATTTTGCCAAGTGTTGTGCTTCGGGCTGCCATAGTGTCTTCTTCCAATTTACACGCTTAAACACCATTTAACAATCAAGATTTAACAAACCATGATTTAACAATCTCTAGTGGTGAATTACTACACACTGCCACATTAGATAGATAGATGTCTAGATCGATAAATATATAGATGTCTAGATATATATATGTCTAGATAGATGTCTAGATATATAGATGTCTGGATAGATAGATGTCTAGATAGATAGATAGATGTCTAGATAGATAGATGTCTAGAAAGATGTCTAAATGTCTAGATAGATAGATGCCTAGAAAGATGTCTAGATGTCTAGTGATCTAGATGTCTAGATAGACATCTAGATGTATAGATAGATGTCTAGATAGATAAATAGATGTCTATATGGATGTCTAGAAAGATGTCTAGATGTCGTGATAGATGTCTAGATAGATGTCTAGATCGATATATAGGTGTCTAGATAGATATATAGATAGCTGTCTAGATATATAGATGTCTAGATAGATAGATAGATAGCTGTCTAGATATATAGATGTCTAGATAGATAGATAGATAGCTGTCTAGATATATAGATGTCTAGATAGATAGATAGATAGCTGTCTAGATATATAGATGTCTAGATAGATAGATAGATAGATAGATAGATAGATGTTTAGATGTCTAGATAGATGTCTAGAAATATGTCTAGGTAGATGTCTAGATAGATAGATAGATAGATGTCTAGAAATATGTCTAGGTAGATGTCTAGATAGATAGATAGATGTCTAGAAATATGTCTGGGTAGATGTCTAGATAGATATCTAGATGTCTAGATAGATGTCTAGAGGGATAGATAGATAGATGCCTAGATAGTTCGATAGACACAGATAGATGTCTAGATAGATAGTGGTCTAGATACTTTATTCATGCTCGTAGGAAAATTCCCACTTCCAGCAGTATCCTTGTGTTGAAAAAATAAAATAATAAAATAAAAGATATAGAATAGAAAAATACCCAATATAACGTGTTGATATAGAGTATTTAAATAGTGCTACGGAAAATACACACTGTCATAAAAATAGGGTCATATGCAAATGTGGGGGAATGGTTTCATGTGGGCTTTTACTCTCTCGGGTGGAGTTAAAGAGCCTCATGGCATGAGGAAGAAACGATCTCCTCAGTCTGTCGGTGGAACAAGACTGTGACAGCAGTCTGTCGCTGAAGCTGCTCTTCTGTTTGGAGATGATGCTGTGTAGTGGATGTCATGAATTGTCCATGATTGACCGCAGCTTGTTCAGTGCCCGTCTCTCGGCTCCAGTTGTCAGGCCGTCTAGCTCTGTGCCCACAACAGAGCTTGCCTTTAACATTAGAGTCGAGTCCCATGAAATGTAGAAATCCAACCGGAGTTGTTTTGCATTTATCATCCATGTCCCCGACTTTTTTGATTCATTTTAGGAGCGGCAATTCTGGCTGCCATACAAAAGTGGGGCGCTGGCTGGCAGCAGCTTGTTTTTCCAGCAACTTCCTTTTCCTAAGGGAGCGCTTGGTCCCTCCAGCCACAGAATCTGCTCATGTCCGCTGAAACTTTTCAACAGGTAATCAAGAACGGATGCAAACTTGGATTATGCAACAGCAGGATGTGTTGTTACAACCTCCGCCAAGGACAATTCATATTCGGGAGACATTTTGAATGTCTGATCTGGTTTCCCCCTAAATTGTTATGTAATGAATACATCGAAATTGAATACCACTTTTTGCTTTATAATTCATAGAGAGACAGACCCCAATAGTTGTCCCTTCGGATAAAATGCTTATCTCCTTTTAAACCCCCGCTTTCCTGTCAACATTTGTCGGATCGTTTAAGAACCTACGCTACATGCAAGGCAAGCTTTTGTGACTGCTGATTCTATCCTGCCCTGTTTTCCGTCTGAATTCCGTTGCCGACCTCTTTTCTGGAACCGTTTACGTTTTTGTTCCTCCGTCCCGGCCATTGATCTGCTTTTTCCCGCTCTCGGCAGTGCCATTTCCGCGTTCCGATCGATCTGCTACCCGTGACCGACGATCACCGGATCGTGGGTGCAAGCCTTTTCCTCCTTCTCAATAAAACTCAGAGAAACGAACGCAAGTGGGTCCTGTCTCTGTTTCTGGTCCTGACAGGAACTGATGCATAAATGGTAAATGGTCTGCATTTGTACCGCGCTTTTCAAGTCCTCCCAAACCGCTTTACAATGTGCTTCACACTTATCCATTCACACACACACTCACACACCAATAGCAGCCATGCAAGGCGCCGACCTACTTAGTGGGGGCATTAGGGGTTCAGTGTTTTGCCCAAGGACACTCCGACATATAACACAAAGGAGCCGGGAATCGAACCTGCGATCTCTTGATCCCAAGACAAGCGCTAACCCTAACCTCCTGAGCTAATGCCACCCATAAGGCTTTTGAAACGAATACTGGATGGATGAACAACCAGGAAGTTTGGCATTTAGCTGCAAATTACACCTACCAAAAAAATGTCAATTTGTCAACAACTGGAAGAGGACCCAAACGCGTGACGTTCTCACACAAGCCTTTTATTTTACGGGAAATGGGGAGTCATGCACGTGAGGCAGCGGTCTGGCGTGGAAAGACAGGAAGCCAGAGAGATCAATTCCAATTGCCCGAGCAGATATCAGACAGACAGGGTTGATACCGGACAGGACGGGACAGACAAGATTGATAATGAAACAGGATATCGAAATAAACAGGAGAAACTAGACGGGAACAAAAACTGGAGAGTATAATAAACAAAAATAGACGGGAACAAAACTGGAAACCGATATTTAACAGGACAAAATAAACTGGAACAATACCGGACAGGAAATACCAACAGGAAAACAGAACAGAGTCAAAAACCACGTATGGCGGGGCAGAGGTTCGTTGACGGACGGACAAAGGAAAGACGAGAGCACTGAGCTTAAATAGACGGAAAGCCAATCTGTCAACGAGCCGCAGTTGGCGCCACACGGGCGGGGCCAATTGGGCGCCATGGCAACCGTAACACAATTGTGTCTTACTTTTGTGGAAAGTAAATAAGTCCTTGCCCACGAAGTGTCCGGACAGGCAGCATGGAGCCAATGATTGCTAAGAAACGGCAAAGGAAAATAAATATGAAAATCAATATTTTTTTTTCTCTATTAGTTTTAATTTTCTTTTAATTTTGGTGTCACGGTTGCCATGGCACCCAATTGGCCCTGCCGGTGTGTCACGGTTGCCATGGTGCCCAATTGGCCCTATCTGTGTGGCGCCAGCTGCAGCTTGTTGACTGATTGGCTCCCTGTCAGTATTTAAACTCTGTCCTGTCAGTCCCCTTTTGTCGGCCTGTCTGCGAATCTCTGTTTTTACACGGCAAGCCATTTTTGCCTGTCCTGTTTTTTGCTCCTGTTTGTCTCCCGTTACGACCTGTTTTGATCTCGACCACGTCTGTTTTCCCGTCCTGATTAACGATCCGTTTTTGATCTCGACCACGTCTACTCTCCTCTCCTGGCTTTCTACTTGCTTCCGATCTCGATCACGTTTTTTGCTCTTCTTTCCTGGCTACTGACCTATTTTTTCCGTTCCCGACACCGCCATCGCTCGCCACGGAAGTCCCACTTCTGCGTTCAGAGCGACCTGCTCCCCGCGACCAGTGATCACTGGATCGTGTGTGCATTCCTCTCTCTTCTTCCCAATAAAACTGTGAGAAACGTTACGCAAGTGGGTCCTGTTTCCGTTCTGGTCCTGACATTTGTTTTTGTTTCCTTTTTCTCCTCTTTAACTTGTTTTATATTTTTTTATGTTTTAAATCTGTTTGAATCCTACGTTGGCATTTACTTTTTCAACATTTTACTTCCCTTTTTGTTTTGTTTAATTACTTTTTCTCCCATCAAAACATGTAAATCAATAAAGCAAGGCTATCTGTAAAAAAAACATGACAACATCCTGAAAAAAATGTTTAATATCCTAGCCTAACATATAGCCAAGCTGCACACATTAGGATTTTTCAATCATAGTAAACTTCCATGGCAAGCGATGGCAGTGTCGGGGACGGAAAACGGGCCAGTAGCCGAGATAGGAGAGCAAAACGTGGTCGGGGTCGGAAGCGAGTTGTAAGCCGGAATAGGAGAGAAGACGTGATCGGGGACAAAAAGATGTCGAAAGCCGAGACAAGAGAGTAGACTTGGTCAGGATCAAAAAAACGGGTCGACGTCGGGGAACAGACGGGAGCAAAAAAAGGGACAGGTAGGAGTCAGGGTCAGTGTTAACTGAGGTTCGCAGACGGACCGACAAAAAGGGACAGACAGGACTGGGTACAACTACTGATCGGACTTTAACGATATACTATCTTGATAGCTTAGCACGATTGAACCACTTAGCGTTCCAGTAAATTGTGCAAGACTCATTTTAGGAAGTCAAAAAACACAAATGACGCGATGGCGGTTCTCGTTTCTAACAACAAGACCCAGTTTGGGTGGCGACAAAGGCTGATTCACGCCGACCGGCTTGATGACTAAAGTGCAGTCTCACCCTCCTGACCCTGTTTATGTGTTTTTTTCCCCCCGACCCCGACTCCTAATTAGTTCACCGGTACAATCGTCTCTTTCTCCAGTCTGCTTGACCGTGTTAAAGGCTCCCTGTTTTGCAGGACGGGACCAGTTGGGGGTCGTCAGTGCTTTCATTGAACTGAACACGAGACCTAGCACAAAAAATAGTTATTTAGAGGGTTCGTGAACTTTTTTCATGCCCCAATTCAAGCACTTTTAAGGTTTTTTAAAGCCAATTTGATAATAATATACAGGACAAAAACAGACGGGAACGATAACTGGAGATAATAACAAACAGGACAAACATAGACGGGGACAATACCGAAGAGGAAAGGCAGGCAGGAAACTGGACAGAGTCAAAACCCACTTCTTGCAGGGCAAAGGTTCGTTGACGGACTGACAAAGGGAGAGTGAGAACAAGAACCGATATTAACCAGGACAAAATAAACGGGAACAATACCAGACAGGAAATACCAACAGGAAACAGGACCGAGTCGTAACCAACGTCTTGCGGGGCAGAGGTTCGTTGACGGACTGACAACAGGGGAATGACAGGACTGGGTTAAAATAGTGACAGGGAGCCAATCAGAGCCCACAGCGGTTGGCGCCAAATGAGCGGGCACAGGTGATTCACATCGGTAATCATGACAATTGGTGGTTGAAATGGAGCAAATTCCATTTGCTTGTCAACGTTCCTCGGAGATGAAAGGAAACTGTCATTTGTCACTTTACATGCTTAGTTTGAGCCAAGAAAACGTGAAACAACATTTTTAATCAAATCGTTAAACAAATAAATAGTGGTTCTGAGGGGAAAAAAAAATAAAAAATAGTAAAACATCTCATTTGGGTTATTTTCCAGAGAGTGTCCGCTTAATGTGTTTTCCAGACACTCTTTCAATTTCTGTCCAACCGCATTAGCTGGAAGCAGTCTTGTCCCAGGGACACAAAAGAGTCCCCCCAGTCTATAAAAATAGATTTTAGTGAGTGCATTGTAGACTGGGAAATTGTATCAGCGTTCATAATCCAGTTAGACGCCGCATGGGTGAAGATCAGAAGGGAGACAAAACACTCGCTTTGGGTAGAGGACGCCGTTTTATTTTTTTAAACACGTTTCCTGTTGCTGAATACTTAACCGAACAGAAGTAGGACCCAGATGCGTAACGTTACTCAGTAGTTTATTGAAATATAGAGGAAAGGCAGCGCCGGCGATCCGGTGCTTGCTGGACGCGGGAAGAAAGGATCGGAACATGTTTCGAATGCGGAAGTGGATCTTCCGGAGCGGGAGATCGTGGTGTAGTAGAAGGAAAAACAGCTCATTAGCCGGGACGGGAGGTCAGAACGGGGTCAAAAAACGGGTCGTGAGCCGGGACAGGAGATCAAAACATGGTCGGGGTCAAAAAACAGGTCGTTAGCAAGGACGGCAGAACAGAACGTGGTCGGGGTCAAAAAACGGGTCGTGAGCTGGGACGGGAGACCAAAACGTGGTTGGGGTCAAAAAAAGGGTCATTAGCCGGGACGGGAGATCAAAACGGGGGCGGGGTCAAAAAACAGGTCGTATCAGGAGACAAACGGGGAAACTGATACGGAACGGACGAGTAGAAAACGGGTCACAAGACGGGACCGACGGGAGTCAGAGTAAAAAATGCTCGCCTTGTGACAACAGAGGTTTGCTGACGGACTGACCACAGGTGAGTGAAAGGACTGAGCTTAAGTAGGACGGGGAACCAATCAGGTAACCAGCAGCAGATGGCGCCAAACGAGCGGGCACAGGTGAGTGTAATGAGTAATCATGAGATTATGTCCTAGTACGGGGAACAGTAAATGAGTCCCCTAAAATTGTTGTAATCCCATAACTGACCTGTCAGAGGCAGCATCGAGCCAATGATCATTTGTAAACTGCAAAGAAGAAAAAAAATGACAATTGCATTTCCCTTTGTCCCTTTTTGTCTGTGTTGTTTACCTTTTCATGATATGTTTCCTATGTACACACTAAATTTGAGTGGCAAAAGCAAACAACAACAAAATAAAATAAAAAGAATTCCTTATGTTTCCTCCTATTCTTGTAATCCTACAACTGACCCATGAGAGGCAGCACAGAGCCATAAACTGCAAAAAAGAAGAAATGAAAATGTAGGTTGATTATTAGTAGTTATGTCAATTACTAAAAAACAAAAATCATTTTACTAGAAAATCATAATGACCCAATACTGGAAAGCTATTTTAAAAACGTGTCCGTAGGCACCTCTGTGTTAGCCTTATTAGCACCTTGATTATGGTGTCAAAACTCAGAAAAAATAAAATAAATATAATGCCAAAAGTTTCCTGCCGTTGTTGTAATATCTCAACTGACCAGTAAGGGGCAGCATGAAGCCGATGACTACTCATAAACTGCAAAGTAGAAATTCAAAGAAAAAAACAATTTTGTTCCATTGTTCTTTTTTTATGATCTCTCAATCAGGCAGCACGGCGGCACAGTTCTGAGGTCATGAGATCGAACCTTCCTGTGTGGAGTTTGCATGTTCTCCCACATCCCAAAAACATGCATGTCAGGTGAATTGGCCGGTCCATATTGTCCCTAGGTGTGAATGAGCGAGCGAATTGTCTGTCCCTGTGTGCCCTGCAAGCAGTTGAGGGTGTCCCCTGCCCACTGGGATGAGCTCCAGCACCCCCGCGGCCCTACTGAGGATAAGCGGTGCAGATAATGGATGGATTTTTGTATTTTTTGTTTTTGTTTTTGTTGTTTCTTTTTCTTTTTTTAACCATTCATTTAAACATTTGATACAAATAAATGAAGCTAGGCTATGTGTTAGCCTAAATGGCACCTGTCGCTTCAAAACTCAGTGTGAAGTCAATGTCATGCATGCTAGCATGTAGCATTTCGGGGAAAAGAAAAAAAATAATACTAAGTAGTTTGCACGTGAATGTAATCCCTTCTCCGTGCGTGCAAAAAGACATCCTGGCTGGTGTCTTTGTTCACTTACATTTGGAAATTTTTCCATTTGGAGAACAAAAACCAAAGAAGACTGCCGCCGGTCGTTTCCTGTCACTGGGAAAAACTGACTACGGGTTTCATGGGTTTTGTTTTTGTTTTTATTTTAACAAAGAAAAATGCATGTTTTTTTTTTTTTTTTAACTTCACAACTTCAAAAAGTATCCTTTACAAAAACAATTTTCAGTCTCTCTAAATGTAATTTTACAAAATCATATGATTATGCCAGCGGATATTATTTTTATTGATGGATATACACAGTAATTGTGTTTTACTTATATATTTGTATTTACATTTTCTTTAATATAGATATATATATTCATATATCATTTTACATATAATATCTATAGATTTTTTGAAACGTGGGTTATTTTTATGTATACTGCTGATTTGTTTCATATTTTACTTTTTCATTTATTGGAATAATTAATTTTGTATTATCTATTTGTTCATAATATATTATTCAATAGATTGTTTTCATACATTACTTTTATTTTTTAGTTATTCGTAACTAATAAATATTAATACGACATTATATTTGTATTTCTTTTTAATATTTTATTTATCATCAACCATTTTTTATGGTTTATTTTT
The DNA here is from genome assembly GCF_059441175.1 of Urocampus carinirostris. Taxonomy (NCBI): domain Eukaryota; kingdom Metazoa; phylum Chordata; class Actinopteri; order Syngnathiformes; family Syngnathidae; genus Urocampus; species Urocampus carinirostris. The sequence goes on from NC_142364.1 coordinate 1,142,176, forward strand.
ATATAGTATTTTGTATGTATTCCTTCCTATGTAGAGTTAAAAAAGCGTATTATGTATATTTGATTTTTTTTTCAATATTTTATTGTTTATTTTAAGGCATTTCTTGTAAATTTTTTAGTAATTGATTTTTTATATTTGTATTAATTTCTAATATTTTTTCTAGATTATATCATTTATTATTGTCTATTTTTATACACTTTTATTTTCATTTTTTCCCGTAGCTATTACAATTAAATCATATGTTTTTTAATACAGTGTGAAACGGCATTTTATTTATTATAGTTTATTTTAATGCATTTTTTGTGATTTTTATAATAATTGATTCTTTAAATTTGCATTAATTTTTTCTCTATTATATTATTTTTTATTGTCTGTTTTATACACTTTTATTTTCATTTTTTCAAAACTATTACAATTTAATCATTTATATTTTAATACATTGTGAATATTTTATATAATGTATTCATTTGTTATTATAATATTTTAATATTTTATTTATCAACCATTTTTTATGGTTTATTTTTATTTAGTATGTATTCCTTTTTATGTAAAGTTAAAAAAGTGTAATATCTTTATTTATTTGTCAATATTTTATAAATTTTTCTTTGTATTTCTTGTCATTTTTGTTGGTTTACAACGAAAAATTAATTGTTTATATTTGTATTAATTTATAATATTTCTTATTTTTTCTCTATAATATTATTTATTATTGCCTATTTTTATACATATTTATTTTAATTTTTTGTAATTATTACAATTTAATCATTTATTTTTGAATACATTGTGAATATTTTATATAATTTATTCATTTGTTATTATAAAATTTTAATATTTTATTTATCATCAACCATTTTTTATGGTTTATTTTTATATAATAATAATAATAATAATAATAATAATAATAATATAGCATTGTGTATGAATTCCTTCCTATGTAAAGTTAAAAAAGTGTATAATCTTTATTTGTCAATATTTTATTGTTTTTTTTTATGTATTTGTCATTTTTGTTAGTTTACAACACATAATTGTTTATATTTGTATTAATTTATAATATTTCATATTTTTTCTCTATTATATTATTCATTATTGTCTATTTTTATACACTTTTATTTTCATTTTTTCGTAACTATTACAATTGAATATTTTTTTTCATTATATTGTGAAACGGCATATTATTTATTATAGTTTATTTCCCTACCTCCCCAAGATTTTATTATTTTTGTGAAAAAAAATGGTTAAAAACGTTTTGAGGAAAAAATGGATTTCCCTCCAGCAAAAAGGAGCAGCTGCTCCGAGTTTCAAAGAGCAGAAAAAGGATATCGAATATCTGCAAAGTTTCCCGTAACGCCAAAAAATGCGTGCAGAACAAAGCGCACAGTGTGGGAATACTCAGCTCCACCGCACTCCCTCTTTCTGACCTCCTTCTCCTCTTCTTTTTTTTTTCCTTCCCCGTCTGAAATACGGACCTTCTTTTCTCTCTTTCCGCTCTTACGCAACAGGAACAGAAATAGAAAAGGTTTGTGTCACTCGCTCACTTACAGTATTTATGCCGGAAAGGCAAAAAAGTGGCCGGGGGCCGAGATTTACGCAAGAGCCCACGCATGATTTGATCCACGGTCCATTAGCTTCTTTTTTTTGCTTTTTCTCTCTCCGGAGTGACTCATTCACGACGTGGGATTTTTCTTGTTTTTGTTTTTTCCTCAGAGAAACCTGCAAATGAGTCGTCGTGTGTGGGATGGAAAGGTTATTCGTCCATTCGTGGTGAAATATTCTTTTCAAAAATGAAAACAAAAACGTAAATAAGGCTTCCTGAAGTCACGACCATAGATACGCTTTCAGAAGCGTTGTCACTCATTGCAAAATCAGAAAATTCTTTATTTTTGTTTTTTTTTAAAAAAAACTATAATAAAGGATTTGGCAGTTAATCGGTGAGTATCAAGCCTCTGGGAATGATTTCAGTATTAAAGTACTGTATTTTCCGCACTATAAGGCGCACCGGGTTATAGGGCGCACCCCGAAAAAAATAGTTTTTGGTCCTGTTTTTGACATACATAAGACGCACCGGATTATAGGGTTAGGGTTAGGAGTTTTGCAGACGCTCCGACAAAAGGCGACTCACAAGACAGCGTTTAAGTAGTGACAGGGAGCAATTTGTCAAAGCATTTCAGCTGGTGTCCATGGGCAGAGCCAATTGGGCGCCCTGGCAACTGTGACATAAATAAGTTAAAATCTCTGAAAAAACAATATATTTTTCTACCACTGGGTTCGATGTTTTCTTTCTGCAAGACTTAAGACTGGATCAAAGTGTCCCGAGTCCGGATTCGGGAGCCGAGCGACTTCGACGGGGGGCCCCGCCATTGACCCCTCTTCAAAAGGTGAGGAAGGAAGGATGGGAAGCGCAAAGTGGAAAGGAAACGACTCCTTGTTATTCCAAGATGGAGGGTGACGCTTACTTTGTATTTTGAGGATCTTTGTCTTTCCAGGTGCGTCTTGTTTTTTGTTGCTTTAGCTGTCGTGCTAAAATAGGCCCGGGATGCCCCCTCTTACCTACTATTTCAGGGGTGTCAAACTCGGGGGGCCACACGATAGAACAAACATTCTCTCAGGGGCCGGACTAGTAGATTAGAGAGAAAGAAAAAGAGAAAGAAAAAAATAAGAGAGTGAGAGAAAAAGAGAGAGGTGGGACAAAGATGGAGAGAAAGGGAGAATGAGAGAAATAGAAAGAGCGTGGGAAATGAAAGAGATAAAAGAGAAATGGTGAGAGTGGGGGGAAAAAAGAGAGCAAATGAAATAAATCCAAAGATAAATAGAAAGAAAGAGAGGAGAGAAATGAGAAGGAGAGCAAGAGAGAGAAAAGAGAGAGAAAAGAGAGAAATGGAAAAAAGGAGGAGAGAGCAAAAGAAGGTAAAAATACACAGTGAAAGAGGAACAAAGAAAGAGAAAAAGAGACAGAGAGAGTGAGAGTGAGAGAGAGAGATGGAGTGTGAGGGGGGAAAAATGAAGAAAGAAAAACAAAGAAATACAAGTACAGCGTTTGTGAGAGGCACCTGGTTTTGACAACATCAAGTGGACATATTTCAACCTGCAGCTCGTTTTTCTCTTGCGCTTCTCTGAGCGTTGTCTCGCGGGCCGGATTCAATCCTTTAGCGGGCATGATGCGGCCCGCCGGCCGCCTGTTTGACACCCCTGTAAGATTTCAACGTGCTCAGGATCAAAAACGGGTCGAAGCCAAAGAATAGACGGGAGCAGAAACGGGACAGGGGGGAGTCAGGGTCGAAAAAGGCTTGCCTAGTATTAAGTGAGGTTCTCAGACGGACTGACAAAAGGCGACAAACAGGAGTGGGTTTGAATAGGGACAGGGAGCCAATCAGAGTCCGAGGCAGTTGGCGCCAAAGGAGCGGGCACAGCTGCGTAATCATGAACGGAAAAAACAGGTCAGTAGCCGGGACAGGAGAGCAAAAAACGTGGTCGGGATCAGCAACGAGTCGAAAGCCAGGAGAGGAGAGTAGACGTGGTCAGGATCAAAAATGGGTCGACGCCGGGAAACAGACGGGAGCAAATCAGGTGGGAGTCAGGGTCAAAAAAGCTTGCCTAGAGTACACTGAGGTTTGCAGACGGACTGACAACAGGTGACAGAAAGGAGTGAGTTTAAGGACAGGGAGCCAATCATGACAGCAACATTAATAGTAAGTAGAAATACGTTTGAATTCAACTGAAAAGATTCATAAATCCAAATTTTTTCGACAAATGTTCACATTTTCCAAGCAAATGGGCTCCTATACAGATCAGTCTGTAATAACCTGCCACTAGAGGTCATCATAGCTTAGAATGGACCTAAACATTGGAAAAAGACAAAGAATGGATGTGTCACGACCAGAACGGAATCAGGACCCAATTGCGTAGCAATTACCACAAGTTTTATTGAAAGAAAGAGGAAGGGCTGCGCCCACGATCCAGTGTTCGCCAGGCGCGGGAAGCAAGTCGCTCTCGCACTCGAATTGTGATCCGAATACGGAAGTGGATCTTCCGTAGCGAGCGATGGCGGTGTCAGGGACGGAAAAACGGGTCGATAGCTGGGACAGGAGAGCAGACGTGGTCGGGATCAAAAAGCAAGTCGTAGCCGGAGACAGACAGGGCGATCAGGAACGGACAGGTGGGAAAACGGGAGCAAAAACGGGGTCAAAAAGGCTTGCCTTGTATCAACAGAGGTTCGCAGACGGACTGACAACCGGAGAGTGACAGGACTGGGTTTAGAAAGGGACAGGGAGCCAATCAGAGCAAAAATGGGCGGGCACAGGTGATTCACATCGGTAATCATGACAGGATGCTTGAAGGATATCACATGACAACATTTGCCAGTCTTCTTCTTTATTCGATTACGTAAGGAAAGATACATTTCAAGCAACTACAAAAAAATGGAGCGAGCTGATACACCCGGAGAGGCTGAAAAGAGCCAATAGCTCGAGTTGGTGAGAGCAGGTGTAAGCGGCTACCTTTATCAGGATAAGCTACTAAAAAGGAGGTCAAAAGATAAGGGAAAGCTTTCTTTACACAAAGCAGAAAAAAATAACGATAGCGACAAGCGGTGAGCCATAGGCTTCAGCCAAGTAGCTAACGTGAGTGGCTAGAGAAAGGAACAGTAGAAAAAAAAGCCCGAGATGCCTGAATAAGGGAGTCAGCAACGTTAATTGGCACGACTGGGTCGATTTTGTGTCCTGTCCCACGAGTTGAGAAATGCTGGTCGAGCGGTTGGGATTTGACGCTCTCACCGCCGAGATCCGGCTTCGATTCCCATTGCATCCAACGTTTCAGGGATATTTTTCGACCGATCAATCGCCGCACAAATACGAGATACTTTTTAGTAAAAAAAAAAAAAAACTGCTTTATACGAGAATAAATACGCTATGTGCTTGCCTGTAATTTGAATTCATAGTATTTGGTTTCAGTCTTCTTACGCACGGGGGCTTTAATGAGGAAGGGGACAAATGTAAATGAAAAGCTATTGTTTTGGGTCCGCCGGCTTTTAAGAAGGAGACGTTAATCCTCACAGTGTGGGAGCCACGCTCATTAAAAACACACCAGCACCTTCTTGTCATCACACCAAATGAACTGTGACCCATTTTAGGGCGTTGAAGAAACGCACCCTATTATTCCTCATCATGGGAACTGACGCTACCAGGGGGACCGCAAAAGAAAATGGGTTTTCTCTCGCGTCGGGCGGAATGTGAAGGGGAAAAGTGTCTTTCCGTAACAGGGCCCAATATCCTGAGGGGAAACCCAATAGGTCACAAGGCTATTCAACGGATAGATCGATAGATAGTTGTCTAGATAGATGTTTAGATAAATAGATGTCTAGATACATAGATAGATAACTAGCTAGCTAGATAGATAGATAGATAGATAGATAGATAGAGATAGATGTCTAGATAGATAGATGTCTAGATAGATAGATGTCTAGATAGATAAATGTCTAGATCAGGGGTGTCAAACTCATTCTATATCTTTTATTCTATTATTTTATTTTTCAACACAAGGATACTGCTGGAAATGTGAATTTCCCTACGGCAGGGGTGTCAAGCTCATTTGAACTCGGGGGCCACACGATAGAAGAAACATTCTCTCGGGGGCCGGACTTGTAGATTAGGGAGAAAGAAAAAAAAAAAAATAAGGGAAAGAGAAGGAGAGAAAAGTAGAGAGCAAAAGGAGAAAGAGAGAAAGAGAAAGAACAAGAGAAGGAGAGAAGAAAGAAGGGGAGAAAGAGAGAAGCGGAAAGCAAGAGAGAGAGAGAGAACGAGAGAAAAGTAAAAGAAAATGAAAAAAATGAAGAAAGAGCAAAAGAAGGTAAAAAGACACAGAGAGAAAGAGACAAAGAAAGAGAAAAAGGGAGACAGGGAGAGTGAAAGAATCAGAGTGATAGAGAGTAAGAGAAAAAGGGAGGAAGAGGAAGCGAGAGAGAAATACAAGTGAAGCAATTGTGAGAGGCACCTGGCTTTGGCAACATCAAGTGGATATATTTTAACCTGCAGCTCGTTTTTCTCTTGCGCTTCTCTGAGCGATGTCTCGCGGGCCAGATTCAATCCCTAAGCGGGCCTGATCTGGCCCGCGGGCCGCCTGTTTGACGCCCCTGGTCTAGATAGATGTCTAGATAGATAGATAGATGTCTAGATGGATAGATGTCTAGATAGATAGATGTCTAGATAGATAAATGTCTAGATAGATAAATGTCTAGATAGATAGATGTCTAGATAGATAGATGTCTAGATAGAGAGATGTCTAGATAGATAGATAAATAAATGTCTAGATAGATGTCTAGATAGATAGATAGATGTCTAGATAGATAGATGTCTAGACAGATAGATGTCTAGATAGACAGATAGATGTCTAGATAGACAGATAGATGTCTAGATAGATAAATGTCTAGATAGATCTCTAGATAGATAGATAGATGTCTAGATAGATGGATAGATGTCTAATTAGATGGATGGATGTCTAGATAGATATATGTCTAGATAGATGTCTAGATACTTTATTCATCCCCGCGGGGAAATTCACACTTCCAGCAGTATACTTGTATCGAAAAATAAAAGAATAAAATAAGAAATATAGAATACAAAAATACCCAATCTAACGTGTTGATATAGAGTATTTAAATAAATAGTGCTGCGTAAAATACACACTGTCATAAAAATAAGGTAATATGCAAATGTGGGGTAAGGTTTAATGTGGACTCTTACTCCCCCGGGTGGAGTTCAAGAGCCTCATGGCATGAGATTTAGACCAAAAAAATAGACATCATTCTGTTTACTTTATCTAGAGTGGTCGAGATTTAAACCCTATAGAGTTGTTTTTACAACGTTTTGAAAAAGCAAACTTTTGGACCCGTTTTTGCTGCGTCGGGATAGTTGTTTTACATGTGTCCCTTACCTTGTGTGTCCAAAAAAATGGCCTTATTGAGAAGTTCACAAAATAAAGTGCTAGTTTTTGTGTGCCTGTGCTAAAACTGTTCGATTTTTACATGTTTAGATTTTGCAGGCGTACCTAATGCCGTGTGAAAATGATTCATCAGCCCCCCAAAAAGCATCCTGAGAGTGTTTATTTATACTCACAGTTCTTTGGCAGAGCGGTGATGTGCTTGGAGGCTCTCCCAGTTAACAATGGGTGGGACTGGGCCATAGCGGGCTAACTCCACTCTTTTCTCTAGAAAATAACAAATGAAGAATAGGTCTATCCGGAAAAAGGATGCAACATAAGCAGCTTTCCATTAAAAGAGGCTTGCGTCCTTAAAAAGTTGAATATTTTCACATCAAGTATGTGTTTCCGATGCCCAACTGAGTTCAAAGAGCCCTTACATTTAATTTTCCACCGCACTTATTTTATCTTAAGATGCATGTGTAGAAAAAAAAGTGACACTTTTAGAGTTTTCTTTGCAGATGCAATAGTTTTGCAAAATGTCCACTCAATTTATGATTTTAGTTTCGGCTGGAGCTCGTCGTTCATAAATTTCCTGACAGTCAAGAAGCCTTGATGCTAGAAGTGCTACAAAGCACAAGGTAGAAGACCAACTGTGGATATTTTTAAACAGCACGATGATTTGCTACCTGCTAGATAAGACAATTCAGCTTTTTTACATTTATTTTCTTATTTTATTCAAGAAACAAGATCAACATCTTGAAACGGGAAAAAATACATAATTATCAAGGTTCACATGGTTTCTTCATTTACCTGATGTTAAGATTTTGAGTTTTTCCTTGCCCTCGTGTAGGTTTTAGATCAGGGGATGGTGTCATAATAGTCTGTGGCTTGCAATCATCTGTGCAGCCCTTTGAGACTCCTTGTGATTAAGGGCTATTCAAAAAGGACTTGACTTGAGGTTTTTGAGTTATTCCTTGACCTCATGTAGGTTTTAGATCAGGGGATGGTGTCATAATAGTTTGTGGCTTGCAATAATCTGTGGTCTGTGCAGCCCCTTGACACTCCTAGTGATTAAAGGCTATTCAAAAAGGACTTGACTTGAGGTTTTTGAGTTTTTCCTTGCCCTCATGTAGGTTTTAGATCATGGGATGGTGTCATAATAGTCTGTGGCTTGCAATAATCTGGTCTGTGCAGCCCTTTGACACCACTTGTGATAAAAGACTATAGATAAACATGACTTGACTTTTAGCAAAGCTGTTCAGGACGGAACACATTAGGTAGGAAGAACGGGGGAAGAGCGGGTGCTGAAGAGTGATGTCATGCTCGCCCCTGTTTTTTTTCCCCTTCCTACTTTTATCTTTCTATTTAACTATCTACCTTGGTCATATCCCTCAAGAGGAGTGACCGACAGCAAGACAAACACATACAATAACAAAGAAAATAAAATTTAAAAAAAAAAAAAAAAAAAAAAAAGAAAAAAACTTTTTGGGGCATGAAAATGGTGAAAGCAAGAAAAGGCCTTTTCAAATACAGTACAAACGCCAAAACAAACCCCCCCAAAAAGTTTATTCAAACGCTTCTAAGAAATGTTTGCACGCATCACACGGAGATTGACAGAGGCTGCAATGGTAATTCAAGCCAGAAGATGGTGACAACGACTAGAAAATGTTCGAATTCTGGACAGCACCTTTCATATACAGTGTACTGTAGACAGGGTTGGGTAAAGTTACTTTAACTGGATTACTTTCAATGACTTTTGGATTACTCCAATACCAAATATGCTAATAAAAGACAAAAGAAACTAAATATGAATAAAATGACTCAATTTTGTGCAGACTTGGGGAGTAACGGAACACATTGAACGGCAAAAATGATGTTGGCAAGCTGTTTGGATTTATTTTCATTTTGTTTCTGTCGCATTTTATGTTCGTTTTGCCAGAGATCAAAGAGATCAAAGCCAGGAGAGAAAGCTTACTGCGTGTTGTGAGTCATCATTTTATTCATATTTAGTTTATTTTGTCTTTTATTAGAATATTTGGTATTGGAGTCATCCAAAAGTCATTGAAAGTAATCAAGTTAAAGTAACCCTACCCAACCCTGACTGTAGAATAATGCGGTTTTTTTTGTTGCTTTTTTAATATACTGGTATATAATTGAACAAAATTACACATTACAACATGTTGAATACCAATATTAAAAAATAATCCAACTCCTATTTTGGGGTTTTCTATAACATTTAAGAATAACATTGAGAGTGACGTCAAAAATAATTTTAATTTTAAAATAGGGAAGGAAATTCAAATAAATGTACTTACTGAGTAAAAAAATACTTAAAAATACTCCATTTTAAATGACCGATTGTACTTTTATTGCTAAAACAATATGAAGCAGAAAATTATATCGTGTACTGTATACAATTTATTTGTGTTTAACATCGAAAGTCACGTCAAAAATAACTCTAAAACAAGACAGGAGATTAAAATAAATGTAATTATTATGCAGAAAATACTTAAAAATACTCACGTTTAAACGAGTTTTTGTACTTTTATTGGCTCAAAAAATCTCTCGAGGAAGAAAAAAAGCCACGCTGAAATGATTCTAACTTGCTTTAGAAAAAAGTAGCTCATTTAGTTTTTGGGACAACACTTCCGCTAAGCGGTTGTAAACGGTACTACATTAGATTTTCAGTAGGGATATGGTGACGCCCATAATAAAGGCAGGTATTTGTTTCTCTCTCTCCAGGCAGTAATCCAAATCCAACAGATTGACAAAAAGCTGTCACTGCAACAAACACAATGATGGACTTCCATTCAAAGAAGTCAGATGTTGCTCCTAGTTCAAACTAAGTTTTTGGTTTGTTTTTAAATTTAGGGGACCTATAGTTTGCAAAAATGAGATCATTAGTGGCCAAACTGCTTTTTCTTCTGCTCCTTTTCTCAGGAAAGGTTCATGCAGGTAAGAGGTGTTCTACTTAACCATTATCTGGTTGTAAAAACAGGTTTTAAGTTACATATTTTATAATTTTGCTCATACATACCGTGTTTTTTATTAGAATTAACAATTTGCATGCTACCATCTACTATTCTGGAGTTTAAAAACTTGAAATATAACTTCTATCGTTGTAAAAATGGTCCAAATGAATCCTAAATATTCAAAATATTGACTTGGAAGTTGCAATTGGCACACTAATAATACGATAATCCATATCATAGAAAGCGATAAGCCATAGACAGATGGACAGACGTGTTTCATAAGCCTTATGACGACAAGCACGTTGCTGAATGAGAGCTTCTGAAATATTGCTATTGATAGATAGATGTCTAGATGTCTAGATAGAAAGATGTCTAGATGTCTAGATAGATACATAGATAAATAGATAGATGGATAGATGTCTAGATGGATGTCCGGATAGATGTCTGGATAGAGACAGATATATGTCTTGATAGATAGATAGATAGATAGATAGATATGTCTAGATAGATAGATAGATAGATGTCTAGATAGATGGATGTCTAGATAGATAGATAGATGGATGTCTAGATAGATAGATAGATGGATGTCTAGATGTCTAGATAGATGGATGTCTAGATAGATAGATAGATAGATAGATGTCTAGATAGATAGATAGATGTCTAAATGTCTGGATAGATGTCTAGATAGATGTATGTCTAGATAGATCGATGTCTGGATAGTCGAATGTCTAGATAGATCGATGTCTAGATAGCTAGATAGATGTCTAGATAGATACTTTATAATAATATATGATATATACATATTATTTTCACACGTGTGTATTTATTAATGTTTTTATTTGTTGTATTGAGTTTCTGAATTTCAATGAAGACATTTCTGAGAAGTATAAATAAAGAAAGAAGGAGAAATAAAGAAAAAACATTTTTGCACGATAACATATCTCTATACATGAATTTAATGGCCATTCTGCTCTAACCTGCATTCACAGAGTTTAATGGACAGCACAGAATGCTTTTTAGGTCAAATCGATTTCCAACCGAACCCCATGACTGTTTACAAAATGTTTGGGGGTTTGAAAAATTAGATACATTTCAGTTCTTTCTGTTTTTGTGTCCGTACCAATTGCAAGAAGTAGTTGTAGACAGATACTTTATTCATCCCCGTAGGGCACAGGTGTCAAACAGGCGGCCCGCGGGCCAGATCAGGCCCGCTAAGGGATTGAATCCGGCCCGCCAGACAACACTCAGAGAAGCGCAAGAGAAAAACAAGATGCAGGTTGAAATATGTCCACTTGATGTTGCCAAAGCCAGGTGCCTCTCACAAGGGCACTGTACTTGTATCTCTCTCTGTCTCTCTCTCTCTCTCTCTCTCTCTCTCTCTCTCTCTCTCTCTCCTTTTCCACCCCCTTCTCCCACTCTCTGTCTCGGTCTCTTTCACTCTCTGTGTCTCTCTTTTTCTCTTCCTTTGTTGCTCATTGTCTCTTTCTCTCTCTGTGTCTTTTAAACTTGTTTTGCTCTAAGTTCCTTTTTTCCTTTTCTCTCTTTTCTCTTTCTCTTTTCCTACCCTTTGCGTGCTCTTTTCTCTTTTCTCTCCTTCTGTCTTTCTATTTCTCTTTGGATTTCTTCCTTCCTCTCCCTTTCTTTTCCCCCTCTCTCATGACTTTTTATCTTTTGTTTCTCACACTCTCTCTCTTTTTCTTTTTTTGTCCCGCCCTCTCTCCTTTTCCCTCCCTCTTTCTCTTATTTCTTTATCTCTTTTTCTTTCTCTTTAATCTACTAGTCCGGGCCCCGACAGAATGTTTGTTCTATCGTGTGGCCCCCGAGTTCAAATGAGCTTGACACCCCTGCCGTAGGGAAATTCACATTTCCAGCAGTATCCTTGTGTTGAAAAATAAAATAATAGAATAAAAGATATAGAATACAAAAATACCCAATATAATGTGTTGATATAGAGTATTTCAATAGTGCTACGGAAAATACACACTGTCATAAAAATAGGGTCATATGCAAATGTGGGGGTGGGGTTTCATGTGGGCTGTTACTACTCCAGGTGGAGTTAAAGAGCCTCATGGCATGAGGGAGATACGATCCCCTCAGTCTGTCTGTGAAACAAGACTAAGAAGCTGCTCTTCTGTTTGGAGATGATTCTGTGTAGCAGATATAGAGAGTTGTCCATGTTCGACAGCAGCTTGTTCAGTGCCCGTCTCTCAGCTACAGTTGTCAGGCTGTCCAGCTCCGTACCCACATTTATCAGCTTCGAACGGCTTAACAAGTCTAAGGGCACAATCTCTGTCTAAAACCGCTCTAATTAGCGCTAGACAATATTTGGACGGTACGCTCCGAAACGCATTAGCAGCCATTATTGAATTTGGATCGCAGGTGATGAGCGCAGAGTGCACAGCACATTGGCAGAGCAGTCAATACTGGTTAATGTCAGTTGTGGGCTGAGGGCATTAGCAAACAGATCCCTTTGTTTATTTATTTCTTTATTTCGGGGACCATTACGTGAGCTCAACCGACAAATTGCAAGAAAAATATACCGTATTTTCCGCACTATAAGGCGCACCGTGTTATAAGGCGCACCTTCAATGAATGATATATTTTAAAACTTTTTCCATACATAAGGCGCACCGCATTATAAGGCGCTACAGTAGAGGCTGTAGTTACGTTATGCAACCATTAGATGGTGCCGCGCTAAAGGGGATGTCAACAAAACAGTCAGATAGGTCAGTCAAACTTCATTAATAGATAACAAACACGCTTTCCACAACTCCATTCACTCCCAAAATGAATAAACAGCCGTTTTATTAATTTCTCTGAGGTAAAGCATTTTCGTGACCCATCTTTAACATCTTTGACCAACAGCAAGGCATAACATTTTACTTTTTCTCCATTTAGTCAACACGCAAAAAAACGTCTGATACTGTTATGGTAAATGAAACGTTAGTGCAATCGCAATATAGTGACACTCGTAATGTGCAAAAACAACAATAAAGCAATAACATAATAACTGTAAAATGTAAACAGCTCATCCTCATGCTTCCTCCTTTTCCACACCATCGATTCATCAATGTTAAACTCTCTTGCTGCTGCTCTATTTCCGTGTTCTACTGCATGACTGATCGCCTCGAGTTTAAACTCTGCGTTGTAAGCGTGTCTCTTAATAGGAGCCATTTCAGGGTCTTTATACAAACGCACAAATAAAAGAGAATCGTTGTTTGATATTTCCCAGTATGCACAGCGCACTTCTTCTTCTACGCGAAAAATGGAGTCGGTGGCTGCTTACCGTAAATTGCGAGACCTGTCGCGGCTCAATATTGATCCATAAATAAGGCGCACCGGATTCATAGTCAGCTTTAAAAAAAAAACAGATTTTATGTGCGCCTTATAGTGCGGAAAATACGGTAATTGAAATATGTCCTTTTGTCGCCACTGCAGCGTCTTTCTCCGGCAACAGCTCCATTCAGCTGCAGAAAGTCCAAGCGTCCTTTCAAAACCACCTGCGCTTGGAGTTCAGAACTTCCAGTCGGAAAGGGCTGCTGTTTTTGGCAACGGGGCCCAGAGACTTTTTGGTGATGGAGTTGACCTCCGGGCGCCTCCAGGTGAGTCAGCCCATGGCCGTGACTCATTTAGTGTGAGTTGACGTTGACTCTCTTGAAGCCAGGCAAAAAGGTGAGTTGCGCGGTGTCAGGTAACAGTTGCTCGCAAAAAGATGGAATACAGACTCACTAGGTTTTTTTCCAACAAGTTGAACAAAAACCTTGGGGCGATTAATACAGAAAGACAAAGACCAACAAAAAATGACAAAGACAAGAGGTAGAAAAAGACAGATTGAGAGAGATGAAGACGGGAAAAGATAGACCTAGTTAAAGACAGAGACAGTCAAAGACCCGCCGAGCGAAAGACAAAGACAGACAGGCAACGGTGGAGTGGAAAAAAGACTAACAAAGATTGCCAGAGAAAGATGAATAATAGACAGACGGACAGACAAACAGGACTGGACAGGACAGACACAGACACAGACACAGACACAGACACAGACAGACAGACAAACAGGACTGGACAGGACAGACACAGACACAGACAGACAAACAGGACTGGACAGGACAGACACAGACAGACAGACAGGACTGGACAGGACAGACACAGAGAGACAGACAGACAGAGAGACAGACAGACAGACAAACAGGACTGGACAGGACAGACACAGACACAGACACAGACAGACAGACAAACAGGACTGGACAGGACTGGAGAGGACAGACAGACAGACAAACAGGACTGGATAGGACAGACTGACGGACAGACAAACAGGACGGACGGACGGACGGACATACAGACTGCGAAAGACACACACAAAAACAAACAATCAAAACCAAAAACTTATAGACAGAGAGAGAGAGAATGACAAAAAATGACAGACAGAGAGAAAGAAATCAAGAAATGAAGACGGAAAAAGACGTAGACGGACAAAAAAGAAAGGCAAACAAAGATATAATGATACAGACTGGGAGACGGAGACAAAGAGAGAAGGGTGGAAGGATAGTCACGGACATAACATGTCTTTAATCAAAAACATCTTTAACACAGAAATCGAATAAGATTCCTAAAAAATTCACATTTGGTTTTCCCAAACTCATCTCTCAAGGTACGAGTGGACCTGGGCTCAGGTGAACGGCTCCTGAGCTCGGAAAAGGTTCTTGGGGATCTAGTTTGGCACTCTGTGGACGTCCATCACGACCATCATCGTGTCTCCATGACCGTCGATGGAAGTTCTCACACCAGGGTCCATATGCCAGGTCCGGATCTAGAGCTGACCCTGGACAGGCTTTTCGTCGGCGGCGCTCCGGGTTTTTATCATCCGCACCTGGTTGACGTCTCCAGAGGTTTCCGGGGTTGCTTAGATGAAACCGTTTTCAACGGACTCGATCTTCTGGACCATTTGAAGCCTCGCGATCGTGTCCATGGGATGACTCCAGGGTGTAGTCAACTCTTGTCTGCTACAAAGGACGACGCAGTCCATTTTTTAAGTTCTCAAGCGTTCATTAATTTTCCAAAATGGGAGTCGAAACAAGAATACCTGTTCGAATGTGAGCTTCACCTTTCTGAAAGTGAAGATGACGGTTTAGTTCTGTTTAGCGCCGCTCTTCTGGGAGGTGTGGTATTAGAGATAAGAGGCGGTCACCTGGTTGCAATACTTGAAACCGCAGACGGAGGTAGCACCACATTGTCTTCAGATACTCATCTTCGAGGCAAGGACACCTGGTATTCCATCCTGCTGAGAATACTGCAACAGACAGTAGAACTAAAAGTAGGTGAAGAGGTGAAGCAGACCAGTATAAGTCCAGGGATCCAACTTAGAGGACCTCTATTTCTGGGAGGAGTAGAACAACAAACCTGGAGTGACATCAGTCTAGGTGTGCTTGGGCAGGCAATCGGTAGCAGAGGTTCTTTTAGAGGCTGCCTTAGAGAAATTAAAATAAACGGTGAAAGAACCGGCCTCCCTGATGTGATCACCTCAAAGGACGTCAACTTGGGGTGTCAGGAGGTCCAAAAATCCAAATCACATGTCCCCGAGTTCGTCGATATTGCATCGGCACAAGAGTTAAGTCACAGTGACAACTCCGACATTCTGTTGCTGAGAAGTCTCGAGGCAGCAGAAGGAAGCTGGGCACTTCTGGAACCCAAACACATTAAGGTATTTTCATAACTATATTGTGGTGGACGCATGGTCAGTGAAGCAGGAAACAAGGGTGATGTTCTAAAAAATGGTGGACATTACCATTCCTCAAGGGTCCAAAACAGCCCCAAACCAAGACTGTAGCAGACAGTCCTTTGCCACTGGAACAGGGGATGGGGCAGCTCAGGGTCAATTGTCACCAAAATAAGGGACGTTGGTTGCCAAGGGTCTTTCACCACCAAGGCAGGGTATGGGTGCAACAGAGGGTCAATCCCTGCCGGAACAGGGCCTGGGTGGCACTCTTTCACGCTGGACCAGCAGTCGTGGGCACCCAAGGGTCTTTCACTGTAAGAACAAGGGGACGTGGACTTCGCCTCCAGAAGAGGTGAACGGGCAGCCACCAGAACAGGGGACTGAGGCCTCCGGCTGAGTCCTTGGTAGTTGGGTCATTGGCATTGTCATCGTTTTCTGCTTCCCTGCATATGAGTGCACCATCAGATCCTAAAGCACTTCAGGTTTTCTTCCTTTCACGAATACAAAGACACAATCATCTCAGAATCAAAAAATGTGATCCTCCAGGTAAATCTTGACTTTCAAAAGTCAGGCTTGCGTCCATCTGAGTTCATGTTCAGAATCCAGCAGCAGGCAGTTTACGGCCAACTGCAGCTCAACCCCGGTCCGGAAAACCCCAAAACAGGAGCCATCAAAGTCCAAGGACAGGAAAAGGATCTGACTTTTAGCATGGTCGACCTCTGGCAAGGCCGAGTGACATACGTTCACGGGGGCTCGGAGGAACCGCGTGACTACTTCATGTTCTCCATCTTCTTGGACAACCGCAAAGAGCTTCCTGGAGATCTGAGGGAGCATCACCTGTACCGGTTTGAAATCCGCATTAGTCCCATCAATGATGCGCCCTTGCTAAGCCTGCCGAAGGGAAACGTTTTTATCCTTCTTCAAAATACAAAACGGCAGGTAGGTCAGGATGGAATCCCGGGCAAAATTTTCTGAAAACTTCAACAAGTGACTTATACATGGACGACGTTTCCAGCTGACAACAGATTTCCTGAACGCGTCAGACCCTGACAGCAGTCCAGAGGATTTGGCCTTCAGCTTCACGGGGAACTTCGACGAGGCCGGACATTTTGAAGACAAAGATCACCCTGGCAGGTTGGTTGGTTGGAGAAGCTTCTCAAAGACAAATGACTTCATTTTCTCTTTTGTCAAGGGCCCTCAAAGCGTTCTCTCTGCATGATCTCCAAGAGGGTAAGATCAGCTTCGTCCACACAGGAGTCTCTACTTCCAGAACGGCCCTCATGGTCAGCGATGGCCAGAAGGTAGCTCTGTTGTCAGTTTTTGTAGTGCAGTAGACCCCGGAATACAACATGAATTCAGTCTGAGGCGGGGATCACAGAGTGAAATTGCTGTATGAGCCTATGGTAATTAGCTAATGTCACTCAAATAACAAAATAGTGTATAGTAAATACTACTTATGTGTGTAAAGCATTAAATTACATTAGAAACAAATATACGTGTAAAGGAAAATTCGACGTGACTTCAGCTGGTAGAGTGGAGTAGCAGGTAGAAGCAGAATGGGGTAGGGTGAAAGGGCAACAGCTGTTGTGGTTTAAAGGAGTCGGAGCTTGACAAAATGAGGACACATTTGTTTAAAGACAGGAAATTCCAGGCTTGTTTTTCCCGGGTTTAAATGTCAAGTAACATTCTGCTCGGCTTGGAACAAGCGGTCAAGTCAGGCCGGCTCCAACGATTTTCTTGGAAAGTGTAGCTTCGGGGGAAACACGTAATGTTGGAAAATCGAAAAAGGACGCACCAACTTCGGGGAAAAACAACACGTCGTATGGCTGAGGGTATAAGAAAAATGATTGTCTCTTAGACGAATGAGAACTCTGTTTTGGACACTGATGAACAGCAATAAACAGCTTCTCTCTCTCCTGCCAAGATTCCTCTGCATTTTGTTTATATTTCTGGGGCATATTTCACGGGCTGCTCCGAAACAGAAAATGAAATAATTAACTGATTTTACAGTATTGTGCCAAGAAAATGTCTATATTTTTATCGAAAATTACGGACATGCAATTTAGTGAGTGCAACCTATAGCAAACAAATACAATACAAAAAAATAAAGTATTGTATAGCCAATTTGCAAAGTCTGTACGGAGCACAGGAGAGTCTGAAGGAAGGGATGGAAGGCATTGTGGGAAGTAGTTCAGTCTGCATTTTCGTTATGCTGTGACTTTTATATGATGTTGACCAAAAGCAGACCATCTTAAAGACTTAAACAAGTTATGAATTTTTGGGCACACAAAATAGTTTGTAGTGAATCTCATATAGCGGGAAAATGTCCTAACGAGGGTCTGAAAAATGTCTTCCACATTGCAGAAGGTGGGTTCGCTGTATTCGGGGGTCTACTGAAATAGGGAATGAATCTTTTTCCAATGACGCATTCCAATAGTTCTTTATCCTCTTTTGGTTCAGTTTAGCACCACAGTCGTTTTGAAGATCCTTGCCGTGAAACTGGAGCACAAACTGGTGAACAACACCGGATTGGAGGTGAACCAGGGTGGAGCTTCAATCATCACCTGCGATCATCTCGCCGTCCAAGTAAACGTTGAAGACCAGCCTGTGGATATTTTCTATAATGTCACTGAGCCTCCTGAATTTGGGGAGCTCCAATCTCTACACTGGAGTGGCAAATGGAAAACGACTTCCTTCTTCTCTCAAAAGCTTCTAGAAAAAAAACAGATCAGATATCTAAGCACGTTCCTGGGCATCCAGACTCAAAATGTCACAGATCGGTTCGAGTGCATCGTCAGCGTCGGTTCCGTGGCAACGGAGAAACTCGTGTTCCGAGTCGCGGTACGATGGCTTCATTTCAAGGTCACAAGGAGCAAGATGGAGGTCAACGGTGTTCTGAAAGTCGTCGTCACGTCCGAAGACCTGCACGCCATCTCCAAAGGCGTCAAACTCGACGAGAGCGACCTCTATCTCCGACTTCTCACCGAACCCAAGAAAGGTCAACTGTTCCTGGTGGATCGCGTCTTAAAACGAGGTTCTACCTTCAGCCAGAAGAACATCACCGACGGCTTGGTGACCTACGAACTCTTTGAGAAAAGAACTGACGACTCCAGAGACGTCTGCAGCTTCCAGGTCTTCTCCGCGCTGGCCAACTCCACCAGTCACGACTTCAGAATCCACATCCGAACAGAGTCCACCGACTTCGCCGTTGTGAACCAAGGCCTCTCGGTGGTAGAAGGAGGGAGTAGAACCATCACCAAAAGTATTCTTTTCACCAACACGGCCAGTAACCGAGAAGTCCACTACACCATAACTTCTCACCCCAAGCACGGCCTCCTGAGGATCATCAACCTCTCCGACTCCACCTCCATCCACGACAATGTTCCCGTCTTCACCAATCACGACATCCTCG
Source organism: Urocampus carinirostris (assembly GCF_059441175.1). Lineage (NCBI taxonomy): Eukaryota > Metazoa > Chordata > Actinopteri > Syngnathiformes > Syngnathidae > Urocampus > Urocampus carinirostris. Next base: position 1,161,185 of record NC_142364.1, read on the forward strand.
AGGAGAAGCTCGTCTACGTCCACGACGATAGCGAGACCGAGCGGGACTCCTTCGCGTTTCGTCTCGCGCTCTCCAAACTGGACGGCAGGAAGGAGGAACGGAGCTCCCTCGAACACACCGTGAACATCTCCGTCCGACTCATCAACGACCAGCGTCCGGTCAGGGTGGTGGATCAGGTCTTCCACGTGGCCAGAGAAGGTCGGAGGTTGTTGACGTGGAAGGATCTCCGTTACCGGGACGAGGATTCCGACTTCGAGGACGACGGGTTGGTCTACACCCGCAGGGGGATTCCCATGGGGGAGCTGGTTTTAGCCAGTGCCCCCAGTCACAAACTCTACGAGTTCACGCAGCGAGATCTCAAGCAGGTACTTGGACAACATATACAGTGGCTTGCAAAACTTTTTGGCCCCCTTGAACTTTCCGAGGGCAGCACGGCGGCGCAGTGGTTAGCGCGTGTGCGGCACAGTTCTAAGGTCTTAGGAACCTCCTGTGTGGGTTCAAATCCAGCTACCGGACTTACTGTGCGGAGTTTGTATGTTCTCCCTGTGCTTGCGTGGGTTTCCTCCGGGCACTCCGGTTTCCTCCCACATTCCAAAGACATGCATTTCAGGTTGATTGGCCGGTCCAATAATTGTCTCTAGGTGTGAATGAGCGAGCGAGTTGTCTGTCCCCGTGTGCCCTGCGATTGGCTGGTGTCCCCTGCCCACTGCCCGATGATTGCTGGGATGGGCTCCAGCACCCCCGCGACCCTACTGAGGATAAGCGGTGCAGCTGATGAGATGAGATGAGAACTTTCTGACTTTTTGCCACATTTCAGACTTCAAACTAAAGATATAAAACAGTTGTTCCTTTAGAACAGGGGTGTCAAACTCATTTGAACTCGGGGGCCACATGATAGAACAAACATTCTGTCGGGGGCCGGACTAGTAGATTAAAGAGAAAGAAAAAGAGAGATAAAGAAATAAGAGAAAGAGGGAGGGAAAAGAAGAGAGAGGGCGGGACAAAGAAGGAAAAAGAGGGAGAGAGCGTGAGAAAAAAAAGAGATGAAAAGAGAAGTCGTGAGAGAGGGGGAAAAAAAGGGAGAGGAAGAAAGAAACGCAAAGAGAAATTGAAAGACAGAAGGAGAGAAAAGCTTGAACGGTAGGAAGAGAGAAAGAGAAAAGAGAGAAAAGGAAAAAATGAAGTTAGAGCAAAAGAAGTTAAAAAGACACAGAGAGAAAAAGACAAAGAGCAACAAAGGAAGAGAAAAAGAGAGACACAGAGTGAAAGAGACAGAGACAGAGAGTGGGAGAAAAGGTGCTGAAGAGAGAGAGAGAAAGAGAGAGAGACAGAGAGGCAGAAATAAATACAAGTACAGTGTCTTTGTGAGAGGAAACATCAAGTTGACATATTTCAACCTGCAGCTTGTTTTTCTCTTGTGCTTCTCTGGGTGTTGTCTCGCGGACCGGATTCAATCCCTTAGCGGGCCTGATCCGGCCCGCGGGCCGCCTGTTTGACACCTGTGCTTTAGAAGCATCAACAATAAGTGGGACACAATCATGAAGTGGAACACAATTTCTTGGATATTTTCAACTTTTTTAACAAATAAAAAAACAAAAAAGTGGGTGTGCAAAATGATTCAGCCCCTTGACTTTCAGGGCAGCAAACTCTGGCCCGAAGTTCAGTGAGGATCTCTGAATGATTCAATGTTGATCTAAATGACTAACCATGATAAATGGAATCCACCTGTGTGTCATCAAGTCTCTGTATAAATGCACCTGGAATGTCACAGGTGTCAAACAGGTGGCCCGCGGGCCGGATCAGGCCTGCTAAGGGATTGAATTCGGTCCGCGAGACAACACCCAGAGAAGCACAAGAGAAAAACAAGCTGCAGGTTGAAATATGTCAACTTGATGGTGCCAAAGCCAAGTGCCTCGAACAGACACTGTACTTGTGTTTCTCTCTCTCTCTCTCTCTCTCTCTCTCTCTCTCTCTCTCTCTCTCTCTCTCTCTCTCTCTCTCTCTCTCTCTCTCTCTCTCTCTCTCTCTCTCTCTCTCTCTCTCTCTCTCTCTCTCTCTCTCTCTCTCTCTCTCTCTCTCTCTCCCTTTTCTCCCACTCTCTGTCTGTCTCTTTCACTCTCCGTGTCTTTTTAACTTCTTTTGCTCTAACTTCCTTTTTTCCTTTTCTCTTTTCTCTTTCTCTCTTCCTACCCTTCGTGCTTTCTTTTCTCTTTTCTCTCCTTCTGTCTTTCTATTTCTCTTTGGATTTCTTTCTTCCTCTCCCTTTCTTTTCCTCCTCTCTCATGACTTTTTATCCTTTGTTTCTCACGCTCTCTCCCTCTCTTTATCTTTCTTTGTCCTGCCCTCTCTCCTTTTCCCTCCCTCTTTCTCTTATTTCTTTGTCTCTCTTTTTCTTTCTCTTTAATCCACTAGTCTGGCCCCCGACAGAATGTTTGTTCTATCGTGCGGCCCCAGAGTTAAAATGAGTTTGACACCCTGTGCAATGTGATTGTCTCAGAGGTCTGTTTAAAGCGCAGAGAGCATCACGAAGAACGAGGAACACACCAGGTAGGTCCGAGATACTGTCCTGGTGAAGTTTAAAGCTGGATTGGGATACAAAATGATTTCCCAAGTTTTAAACATCCCAAATAGCACTGTGCAAGCGATAATATTAAAAGTATCAGACCACTGCAAATCTACCAAGATCGGACCGTCCCCCTAAACTTTCAGCTCATACAAGGAAAAAACTGATCAGAGATGCAGCCAAGAGGCCCATGATCACTGGAAAAACTGCAGAGGTCTACAGCTGAGGTGGGAGAATCTGTCCTTAGGACAACAATCAGTCGTATACGGCACAAATCTGGCCTTTATGGAAGAGTTGAAAGAAGGAAGCCATTTCTTAAAGATATCTGTAAAATCTGTTGTTTAAAGTTTGCCACAAGCCACCTGGGAGAAACACCAAACATGTAGAAGAAGGTGCTCTGGTCAGATGAGACCAAAATCCAACTTTTTGGCAACAATGCGAGACGTTATGTTTGGCGTAAAAGCAGCACAGCACATCACCCTCAACACACCATCCCCACTGTCAAACATGGTGGTGGCAGCCTCATGGTTTGGTAAGATGGAGCCAAATACAGGACCATTCTGGAAGAAAACCTGACGCAAAAGACCTCAGACTGCACACCCACTTTTTTGTTTTTTATTTGTTAAAAAAGTTTAAAATATTCAATAAAGTGTGTTCCACTTCATGATGGTGTCCCGCTTCTTGTTAAAGCTTCACAAGAAATGACAGTTTTATATCTTTTATGTTTGAAGTCTGAAACGGGGCAAAAAGTCACAAAGTTCAAGGGGGCCAGATAGTTTCGCAAGCCACTGTATCCTTGATTGGTGACGTACGGATGTTTTTTTTAACACGTTTCTTATTCCGTCCCGCAGTATAATGTGCTCTTCGTTCACAGTGGAGTGAGTTTCGGTCGTTTTGTCTTTTTTGTGTCGGACGGGAAACATTATGTTTCGAGCCTGATGGAGGTAATTGATTTTTGCTTAGAGTACACAAACAGTAGACCCCCGGGAATAGAACCACCCTCGCCTTATGACACATTCACTTTTCAATGTGGGATGAAATGTTTGTCCGCCCGCCTCTTTCCAGAATTTTCCCCAATATAGATAGATAGATAGATAGATAGATAGATACTTTATTCATATACAACATCATCAACAAATGACCGTATTTTCCGGACTATAAGTCAACTCATGTTTATTTGTTTGGCCCTTAATCACAAAGAGTGTCATAGGGCTGCACAGACTACAGACTATTACAGACTACTATTACACCATCCCCTGATCTATAACCTACATGAGGGCAAGGGAAAACTCAAAAACCTCAACATGAGGAAAATGAAGAAGCCTTGAGAAGGGATAGTCTCAAAGGGCTGCACAGACAACAGATTATTGCAAACTACAGACTATTATGACACCATCACCTGATCTAAAACCTACATGAAGGCAAGGGAAAACTCAAAAACCTCAACATGAGGAAGGTGAAGAAGCCTTGAGAAGGGATAATCTCAAAGGGCTGCAACAGATTATTGCAAACTACAGACTATTATGACAGATTTCTGCATTGGAAGATATATTTGAGTGTCATCTGCGTAGCAATGGAAACTAATATTATACTTGCGAATAATATTACCTCATGGAAGCATGTCAATGCTGAAAAGAAGGGGGCCAAGTACTGAACCCTGCGGAACACCACAGGTAACAGTAAAGGGCTCAGATGTCATTTCGCCCTATTTAACACAGTGCGTCCTATCTGAGAGGTAGGATCTGATCATAAGGCCTTTTTGTTTCCTATATAAGGCGCATAAAACAAAATCTACTGTAAGAGCGAGGATACATTAAAAAAAAAATCAGAAAATAGAAAAAAAACTTAGAGAACATAAATAGTAGGAAATAATTTCATGACTAAAGTAACTTGAATCATTCATAAATGGTTACTACATGTAGAAGTATTTCTTTGTAATGATGTATTTTATTGACTGTATTTATAGCGTACAAGGCGCATGGGATAATAAGGCGCACGTTCGAATATCTGGAAAATTTTGGGTTGTTACTTATAGACCAAGAAATTGGGTATTTTGCATACCCTAAAATTTCTAAATTTGCCGTCTCTAAGATGCTTGTCTGATATTGGTTGTGTGGGGTCTAAAAAGTAGACCACTGACATCTGGGAGAGCTTTAACTTGGTTAACGGTAGAAGAAAATTCAGGCAAAGACTTGTTTAGTTTTTAAAAACTTTAGCCGGGGAAGTGCGGGAGGAGCGGACAATTCACTCACAAGACATGGAAAAGTACTGGTATGTTGAGACAAAAGACAAAAGACCACCCCCCTCTAAAAGTACCAACACCTTTAAACAAAGACAGGAAGACTAGGAGACCCCAAAAGGAACATCAAACTGATTAGAAATACACACCTTGAGCAAATACGTTTAAGCCTACTTTACAGGTTGACATCATTTAAAATACTGGTATGCTATTTGTGATTTTGGCTGAACTACAACCCACAATGCTTTTCTCTTTCTTTGTTCTGTTCGGAGTTCGATGCGCTTCGTAAAGACTTTGAGCGTCAGCGATACAATACTCATTCACTATGGGTCCAAGGCTCGCTCTCTAGGATGCCTGTTATCTATTGATCACTCTCGTATAAAATACCGCCCTGCTTTTTGTTTGCATCATACAATTATTAAAATAGTGATAGGTTATTGGCTGAACTAACTCCCACCATGCCTTGCTTTTCATTCGGTTGATAATCCTGTGTGCTTTGTATAGAATTCAAGTCAGCAATACAATACTGGATTCTTTTTGTACTGCTCCAAAGACTTGCAGTGATGCTAAAGGTGAAAGCAAAAATATAATAACACGGTAACAAAGCTTGTGATGATAAATATATACGAAGAAAGCACAGATTGGCGGTAACCAATTGACAATCGGGAGTATGATAGGTAAGCGATTAAAGCAAGGAAATCGTCCAAGGGCATGACAATATATGCAAGTGGTAGGTTTAAACTCAGTATGTCAATCTACCGCATCTGCATCCACCTGCGACTCCTCTATACCACAACACCATAGGTTTCTATCCCCCACCATATGGCATTTTCCCACCACATATCAGGTTGTCTGATCCCAGGGGTCTACTGTACTGCCATAATGTTCTTAAACTTCAGAAATAAAAAATCTCTGACGCAGGTGAAGGCCGAGGACCCCTACCTGGAAGTGACTAACAACACGGGCCTCAGGGTCCAGCAGGGCAGCGTAACCCCTCTCACCTCATACAACCTCAGCGTCTTCAGCAACTTGGACATCCGAGATCCACAGCAAGTCACCTTTGAGGTCTTCCTACCGCCCAAACACGGCGTCCTCCGACTGAAAAGGGGAGAAGGTGCACCCGAAGGGGGCGCCATTTCATCGTTTAACCAGGAGGACCTGGAGATGAAGCGTTTAGTGTACCAGCACAACGGCGGTCACGCTACATCCGATGGGTTCAATGTCACTGCAAGGGCAAGGGAGACAAGCAGGGAGGGACGCTTGGACGACTGGAGGACAGAGACGCATCTGGACATTGGGTTTCAGATCAAGATCTTCCTGGAAAGTCATCAAAAACCACCAACTGTGGTCAATAATCATCCAGTGGTGGTGGAGGAGGGGCATAATGTCTCCTTAAGCAAGGATAATCTCCAGGTAGGCCAATCGACTTTTCTCCAATCACAAAAGAACGTAGATGTTCTGCCGGCGGTTTCAAACTCATTTTGAACAGACGGGAGCAAAAAACACTAAAAAACAATCTGGTTAACTCTAACCCAAGTTTGGGTAAAAAAATGAACCAAAACCAATGTGGTTGGGAACAAAAACGGGTCGAAGCCGGGACGGGAGAGTAGACGTGATCAGGATCAAGAACGGGTCGAAGCCAGGGGAAAGACGGGAGCAAAAAAACAGGTGGGAGTCAGAGTTGAAAAGGGCTTGCCTAGAGTTAACTGAGGTTTGCAGACGGGAGCAAAAAACAGGACAGGTGGGAGTCAGGGTCGAAAGAGGCTTGCCTCGTGTTCATTGAGGTTCCCAGACGGACTGACAAAAGGGGACAGACAGGACTGGGTTCAAATACTGAATCAGGAGCCAATCAGAACCCGCGGAAGGAGCCGGTACAGTTGAGTCACATCAGTAATCATGACACAGGTTGGTTGTAATTATTAAATGCATTATTAAAAATAGACACTAAAAAACAATCTGGTTAACTTTAACCCAAGCTTGGGTAAAAAAATGAACCAAAACCAATGTGGTTGGGAACAAAAACGGGTCGAAGCCGGGACGGGAGAGTAGACGTGATCAGGATCGGGAACGGGTCGAGGCCAGGGGACAGACGGGAGCAAAAAACAGGTGGGAGTCAGAGTCGAAAAGGGCTTGCCTAGGTTTAACTGAGGTTCGCAGACGGGAGCAAAAAACGGGACAGGTGGGAGTCAGGGTCGAAAGAGGCTTGCCTCGTGTTCATTGAGGTTCCCAGACGCACTGACAAAAGGGGACAGACAGGACTGGGTTCAAATACTGATCAGGAGCCAATCAGAACCAGCGGAAGGAGCTGGTACAGTTGAGTCACATCAGTAATCATGACACAGGTTGGTTGTAATTATTAAATGCAGTATTAAAAATAGACACTAAAAAACAATCTGGTTAACTTTAACCCAAGCTTGGGTAAAAAAATGAACCAAAACCAATGTGGTTGGGAACAAAAACGGGTCGAAGCCGGGACGGGAGAGTAGACGTGATCAGGATCAAGAACGGGTCGAAGCCAGGGGACAGACGGGAGCAAAACACAGGTAGGAGTCAGAGTCGAAAAGGTCTTGCCTAGAGTTAACTGAGGTTCGCAGACGGGAGCAAAAAACGGGACAGGTGGGAGTCAGGGTCGAAAGAGGCTTGCCTCGTGTTCATTGAGGTTCCCAGACGCACTGACAAAAGGGGACAGACAGGACTGGGTTCAAATACTGATCGGGAGCCAATCAGAACCCGCGGAAGGAGCCGGTACAGTTGAGTCACATCAGTAATCATGACACAGGTTGGTTGTACTTATTAAATGCAGTATTAAAAATAGACACTAAAAACAATCTGGTTACTTTTAACCCAAGCTTGGGTAGAAAAATGAACCAAAACCAATGTGGTTGGTAACAAAAACGGGTCGAAGCCGGGACGGGAGAGTAGACGTGATCAGGACCGGGAACGGGTCGAGGCCAGGGGACAGACGGGAGCAAAAAACAAGTGGGAGTCAGAGTCGAAAAGGGCTTGCCTAGAGTTAACTGAGGTTCGCAGACGGACCGACAACAGGTAACAGATAGGACTGGGTTTAAACAAGAACAGGGAGCCAATTAGAGTCCGAGGCAGTTGACGCCAAAGGAGCGGGCACAGGTGACACTTTATAGAGAAAATATTCTACTTTCAATTTTTAAGGACACCTCAAACAACGCACCCCCTATTTTAACAGCGCGTTCATGTTTTTTTCTTTTATGTTCTGTGAATGATAGTCAGCAAAAACAGCTACAACGGGTGCTTTGCAAGTAGTGCCGAGCTTTAGCAATATCCAATGGACATATTTAAAAGTTCAGGTCTTTGTGGCTCATTTTTCCTCTTGTGCTTCTCTCAGCATTGTCTCGCGGGCCACGTAAATGGATGTGGCGGGCCACATTTGGCCCGCAGGCCCTGGAGTTCGGCACATGTGTTTTATACTATTTCTCTTCAGGTGTTTCACGAGGATAGCCATCCCTCAGATATCGTTTTCACCATCCTACTTCCTCCAACCGTCGGCCACATCGAAAAGTTTTCCCCTCAGATAAAGCGTCGGGCGAAAAATGGAGGACATCGCCGTCACTTTCAGGTACCCCAACTACGGAAAACCCAAAACTTCACATCAAACATAACAAATGCTACTCTGCTGTTGGTTTGCATCACACTATCGTGAAAAAGCCAATACTGTATGCCATTGGTTGAATTCACTCCCATAATGCCTTGTTCTGTCTTCATTCATTTCAGAATATTTTGTGTTTCGTCTTTGCAAGTTGGTGCAATATATTATTGTACTTTTTACTGTATTTAATCGCTAGAGCTAGTAGTGATGCTAAATGGAGAAGCGAAATCATGATAACCATGGAACCGAAGCTCGCGATTATGAATAGATGCAAAGAACACACACTTTACCCCCACCAAGTAATGTGGCCGAAACCAATCGACGATCTTAGTATTAAGTCAAGTCCTGTTTATTGGTTTGGCCCTTCATCACTAAGAGTCTCAAAGGGCTGCACAGACCACAGATTATTGCAAAGCACAGACTATTATGACACCATCTCCTGATCTAAGACCTACATGAGGGCAAGGAAAAACTCAAAAACTTCAAGTCATGTTAATTTGTGACGCCCTTACTCACAAAGAGTCTCAAAGGGCTGCACAAAATACAGATTATTGCAAACCACTGACTATTATGACACCATCCCCTGATCTAAAACCTACATGAGGGCAAGGAAAAACTCAAAAACTTCAAGTCATGTTAATTTTTGACACCCTTACTCACAAAGAGTCTTAAAGGGCTGCACAGACCACAGATTATTGCAAAGCACCAACTATTATGACACCATCCCCTGATCTAAGACCTACATGAGGGCAAGGAAAAACTCAAAAACTTCAAGTCCTGTTAATTTGCTTGGCCCTTAATCACAAAGAGTCTCAAAGGGCTGCACAGAATACAGATTATTGCAAACCACTGACTATTATGACAGCATCCCCTGATCTAAAACCTACATGAGGGCAAGGAAAAACTCAAAAACTTCAAGTCATGTTAATTTTTGACACCCTTACTCACAAAGAGTCTCAAAGGGCTGCACAGACCACAGATTATTGCAAGCCACAGTCTATTATGACACCCCTGATCTAAAACCTACATGAAGGCAAGAAAAACTAAAAAAAAAGTTAGAGAAGCGATAAAAAAAATCCTTGTAAGTGGACATCTTAAAATCTGATTGGATTTTAATAATCCATCTCCTCTCCCTTTTGCATCCACCCAATAACTCCACTGTACCAGCTCAAGTCAGGTCATACCAAAGCTAAAAATATATATATTTATTTCGTATGTTACTTAAAAATTTCTGTTCCCTGAACAACACATATAAAGTACTGCACTCACTACATAGTAGTTTGTTTCACGTTTTTATCTGGGGTAGCATTGGTTTTGGAGTTAATTAGCATAAGTGTCCATCCCCCCTATTTAAATTTGTGATTCTGACTTTAAAACGGATTAATGTTGTATCCCAGGAGTCTACTGTACAACTCAAATCAAGAGGAACGTTTGAGGAGACAATGAGTTAAAGCTTTCCATTTTGACTTCTGGAAATCATAGGAACCCAAGCGGCAGCCAACAACCTTCTTCACTCAGGAGGACATCAACAAGGGTTTGGTTCTCTACCATCAGACGGGAACGGCGAGCTTCTGCAACGACTCTGTTCTTTTGGAGGCAACCAATGGACTCACCAAGGTTGGACCCATCAGACTAGAGATTGATATTATACCCACGATGCTACCACTGAAGGTAACAGTACAAAACCAGGGGAAGGGCCAGGTCTCGGTGAAGTAATACTTGTGGAATTCGATAGGTGTCTGACCTGACTTTGGATGAGGGGTCTTCCATGCTGCTCACACCTGACATCATCACGGTGGACAGCCACCACTTCTCTGGGATGAACTTCCTCTACCAGATCCTTGTTCCTCCGCGACACGGTCACCTGGAGCACAGTCGGATCCCAGGAATGCCAATCACTGCCTTCACGCGCACCGAGGTCCTTTGGAAAGCAGTTGATTATGTTCTAGGTGGTGTAGATGTTGCTTCAAAAAACAAATTGGAATTTTCCCAGGTGGAACGGGAGTACATTTCCTACATCCATGACGGCAGTGACACAGTGAGAGACAATTTCACCGTCGTGGCTAACCAGACGGAGAACCAGAAGCACAGTCTTCCCCTTATGGTCAACATCAATGTCACGCCAGTCAATGATGAGACACCGGTCGTTACAAAGAACCAGGGTCTGAAGGTAGGACACAAAACCATAAAACAAAAACACAGTCTGGAAAAACTCTCTGCTGGCAAAGTCCAGAATGTGTCAGTGACAAGTCTCAAGAGGATGAGAAAGGCAGGAACTTCGAAATGAAAAGCGACAATCCAACGTCTTCTACTGTCAGCACAGTCCTTAAATATGATCTAAAAGCTTCTGCTGTAGGCACAGTCCTAAAATACCCTTCTCCTGATTAGAGTCAGATGTGGGTGATGATGAACAGGTTTTAAATATTAAAATGTACCGTTTACCAAATTGTTTGAATTAGCTTTCTGACTCCATTAACATTCACCCAACAATGGGTGCTCGTTTCTTGATGGAAAAGATATAGAGAATAGCCGACATTTTCAAACGGGGGCAGATTTAATTTCTTAAACTATTTGACTAAGTCAAATATGGCCGAATTAGCCGAATTAGTGTCGCTCGAGCTCTGTCAAGCCTCCTCTCTCGATCTTCTCCCTTCCTTCTCTCGGCCCACGTTTTTCCCTCAAGTTGGTGTGCCGGCTCCTCCCATGGGGGTGCCAGGGAAGCCCCCACATGGGGTCCACCCCCTCGCCTCGATGTCTGGAAAAACTCAAAACAGCAGAGCGTCTATCAAAACAATGCCCGCCGTCCTTCGGCAGAGTCCTGTTATCAAAGTTCCCCAGCCAAAACATTCCGCATTTGGAACAGCGTGACCTGAAGCCCACTCAGTGAAAATCTTCATTGCACTCAATAAATGTAACTTGTATTGAATCGAATAAAATCCTTTATAGTAAAATGTATAAAATCCTTCAGAACTTAACTCCCAAGGGGATGACTGTTGTGGAATGTGGATAATAATTAATGATAAGTATGTAGGCATCTGGTGAAGTTCGTGGGATGACGTTGTTGCAAGAGGTCACAAGCTGATATGCTGAGGGACGACCTTCACAAGATATCTTAACTTTATTTGAGAACACTATGAAAGCCAATGTTGAACGTCTGGAACTTTGAACGTGTCCCCAATGCAATAAAGAGTGTTCCCTTTTTGCCATATCTACTCTCTGCGTATATTTTGGGGCGACGTCCTAAAGGACGGTGGTGCGCTGATTCCTAACAAAGCTCTTCCTTTGTTTAATGTTGAACTTCTCATCCCTTAAAAAACCTCAATGATTTCTGATTTCAAGTTTTCCCCATTCAGGTTTGGGTGGGTTCAGTGACAGAAATCTCGGTGGAAAATCTGTCCGCCGAGGACTTGGACACTCCGTCCAAATTGCTAGAGTTCATCATAACACCGCCCAGTAACGGCTACCTAGCTCTAAAGAGCTTCCCTTCCAGACTCATCCTAAACTTCACGCAGAGTCACATTGAAAAAGGACAGCTGATCTTTGCGCACAGCGGTGAGACGCATCATTCGAGGACTTGTTCGATTGCCCCAATTTTTGACTTTACCTTGCTCTTTTTTGCCCTTTCAGGTGCTCTGACTGGAGGTTTCCACTTCCAAGTTAATGATGGTGTCAACTTTGCCCCAAGGCAGATCTTCAAAACCACAGCGCGTTCCCTCACCCTTACCCTCCAGAGAAACCATCCGATGCAGGTGTACCCAGGTATACCCTTGAAACGATGTTTTCATTATTTTAAAGTATTTTGCGCAGCCAAAAACGTTTAAAATTCAAACAGTGCGGTGTTGGGGCGTTTGTAGTTCCATCTATAAGATCCTTGTTTGATTTTGGTCAACATTATATAATAAACTGCTTTGCTATTGGTTTGCATCACAGAATTATGAAAATACAGATATGTTATTGGCTGAACTACCTCCCACAATGCCTTGCTTTTCATTCGGTTCAGAAACTCTGTTCGCACTGTTTGTTTCAATGAAGATACTATGAAATTAATCAGAAATACATCTGATACATAGTTTACAAAGTGAATAACTTTAGCTGCAATATCTTTATATGTGTTTAGTGTTCTAATAGTACATTGTATTTGCTAATTATGTTAAAAAGCTAATAAATATTCGAAAACACTTCTTTAATTATGTTAGCACAGCTGAAAACAGTTGTGCTTGTTAGAGAAGCTATAAAACGGACCTTCCCTTGAGCTAGTCAAGTATCTGGAGCATCACATTTGTTGGTGTGACTAAACTTTTAGAATAGGGATAATAAGAGAACTCTCATGTGAAACTCAACAGTCTATTATTGCTCTAAGAAATGAAGGCTATTTCCATGTGAGCAGTCTTGTTCAAGCGATCTAGTTTCATCAGTAAACCAAGGCGTGCGTCTTTTAGGTCGTGATTTAAGCCATAGGGGCGCCACGGAATCCAGGACACTAGCCAGGGTAGCATTAAACTCATTCATGAGTGAGTCAATAGAGCCTTTAAAGACGGGAAACGACGCAACTACTCCTGAAAGAAGATCAGAGAGCTCAGAAACGATGCCAGTGCAAATATTGCGGCCGCTGAATCGTTTAGTTTCTCAAATACAACATTTGGCCAGCACCTCAAATGTAACTAAATAATGTATCTTCATGTTATATGTACATATAGTACACATAAGTAGTTCTTGCTATGCACTATTTTGGAATTTTCGTGTTTTTGTCTAGGCTACTGAGGGTTTGGAATGCTTTCGTTAACTAGCATAGCTTTCAATTCCTTGCTAACCATCAATTTCACTTTATGATCCCTGCCTCAGAACAGATCTGTGTCATATCCCGAGGTTCTAACTTCAAAATCTTGTTTGTGTACTTATAAACTCACTGTATGCTTTTCCACTTTCAAGGTTCAGTGACTCCAATTTCTGAGCAGGAACTTCAGGTTTCGACCAATGACCCAATCACCGAGGGGAGAAACCAGAGCGTAGAATTTGCATTGACCGTCCCTCCCAAACTTGGTCGCTTGGTCCGTCTCATGCCCGACAACTCCACCCAGGAAGTTTCCGCGTTCACGCAGAGCATGGTAGTTACGGTTCCCCGCTCCCATTTCATTTTTACGCGTCCCTCCGCTAAATCAACGTTGTGGTTGTACCTCAGGTGAATTCGGGAGTTATTTTGTACCATCAGAACAAGGCGGAGTCAGTGGGACGGTTGGCGAAAGACACCTTTTCTTTTACCGCTTCGTCTCCACCCGCCTTCCTCCCGCAATCAGTCTTCACAATCTTGATTTCCTACCAGGCTGATCACGATCTTCAAAACCACACCGGACTCTCCAACAACGCAGGTGAATACTATGTAGAAACAGTGGCGCTTCCAGAATTTTTATCTTGGGGTGGCACACCAAAACTGAAAGCCATCGTTTCAGGTTATTGATGTACTGCGTAATAGTTGATGTTACTCAAAATTTCATGTGCTTCGTCAATACCTTTGAAGGCTATTCCATATGAGCAGTCTTGTTTAACCGATCTAGTTTCATCAGTAAACCAAGGCGTGCGTCTTTTAGGTTGTGATTTAAGCCGTAGGGGCGCCACGGAATCCAGGACACTAGCCAGGGTAGCATTAAACTCATTCATGAGTGAGTCAATAGAGCCTTCATATAAAGGAAATGACACAACTACTCCTGAAAGTAGTAGTTGAAACGGTGGCACTTCCAGAATTTTCATCTTGGGGTGGCACACCAAAACTGAAAGTCATCGTTCAGGTAATTAATGTACTGTATAATAGTTGATGTTACTCAAGATTTCATGTGCTTAGTCAATACTTTTGAAGGCTCTTGCATATGAGCAGTCTTGTTTAAGCGATCTAGTTTCATCAGTCTTTTAGGTTGTGATTTAAGCCGTAGGGGCGCCACAGAATCATTTGCTTTGTCAATACTTTCGCTAGGCACCATACTCACCGGGACAAACTTGAAATTGGTGCCTTACCTTTGCCTTTCAGGTGCGGTGGTGTCAGAAGGGGGAGAGGTGAAGATCGACCAATCCAAACTGGATGCCTCCAATCTTCTAGAGAAGGTTCCAAAGCCCCACCAGAAAGACCACCAAGTGTTCTACCGTCTTATTTCTTTGCCACAGCACGGTGCTTTGTCCATCCGGGGACGCAACCTCACCAGGTGCCTTCTTTATCTCACTCTTTCTCTCTCATTTTTCTTCTCTTTTACTCTTTCTCACTCTTACTCTCTTTTTTCTTTCTCTTTGTTTTTTTGTCTCTTTCTCATCACACTTCCCTCTTTCTTTCTTTCTATCTCTCCCACTCCCTATTTCCGTCTCTTTTGATCTCTTTTACTCTTTGTCTTTTTTCTCTTTCTCTATTGCTTTCTCTCGCACTCTATTTCAAGCTCTCTCATTCTTCTCTCTAGTTTTCTGTTTCTCCCTTTGTTTATTTCTCTCTCTCTTTTTATCTCTTTATCTCTTTCCCTTTTCACCCTCTCATAATTTACCAATCCGCCCCCTTAGAGAGCTAAAATGAGTTTGACACCCCTGGCCTAACGGGTCCGTATGCAGTCCTCGGTCCACGGTTTTCTCACCCCCGATTTGAAACACGTTTCTTTGTTTCCCCCTTTGAAGGGAATCCCCCTATTTCTCGCAGACGACCCTGAATACCTTCGGCGTCGCATATATCCACGACGACTCCGAGACCACGAGCGACAGCTTCACTTTTCAAGCCTGGTTGGCCCCCCTGGACCCGTCCGGATCTACGTCTCGCTTTACGGCTTATTCCTCAGATTCGCCTTCCTTTGACTCGGCTTCGTCCTCCCTGCCTTCGCTAGATTCGCCGCTTCCTCGGCATCTGGAGGACAGCCTGACATTCACGGAGACTTTTAACATCACGGTGAAACCGGTCAACGACCAGCCACCGTCCATGCCGGACAAATCCCCTGATATCAAAGTTGTCGTCGGGGAGAGAGTCATTCTTGGACCGGAGAGTTTGCAGGTAAAGTAGAAGATAGAAAGCTAGGGTCATTAGCAAATGCCCTCCGGACCTTCGGGTACCTCAGCTAAATACATTGAAATAACAAAATAGTATACAGTGGAACCTCGGTTCTCGACCATAATCCGTTCCAGAACCCTGTTTGAAAACCGATTTGTTCGATCACCGAAATCATTTTTCCCATTAAAAATAATGTACCGTATTTTCCGCACTATAAGGCGCACCTAAAAGCCTCTATTTTTTTCAAAAGCTGACTATGCGCCTTATAATACAGTGCGCCTTATATATGGATCAACATTAAGTGCAAAGTCTTGCAACAAACTTGCAGCCGCCGACTCGATTTTCCCCCGAACGCCAAGTAGTACGCGGTGTATGCTGGGATTTATTTACCGGCGTTTCATTGGCTAACCAATGTGTCAATCATCAATTGAATCGATCACTATTGGCTAAAGTTATTTGGAGGTCAAGGGGTGGATCCTTTTTATCATTTACAGGCTGGCATAGGCTTAGACGGCAAAACAAAGCCTGCAATTGGCCGAAAAAGATGAATGTGAATAGCATGTTAGGTCGAACTACGGCGGGGGAGGAAACAGTATTTTACTATTCTGTACTGTATTTGTAAATATTTTACTCTCCTGGATTTACTACTCTCACGGATATAAGAGGACATTGGCTGCACATTATTATGAACACACCAACTTCAGTGAGCTACTCCGGGTTTTATATTATCCCTGTATCCTGTTTCAGACTGAACTCGATGTTTCTGTGATAAGCGGTGCAGATAAGGAATGGAGTGTCTATTTTTAAATTCAACTCAATTCCAAGTGTTTATTGTCATATATACAATAAAGTTGCGAGCGAAAAAGAAAATAGAAACTAAGGAATGGTTGGCATTTCTTGAATCCCAAGACTTGAACCTTCCGAATGATGGAACGATGCATTTGAGTGACATGGTACGGACACCGCATCCGCACGTGTTCTCGACACGTATTTGCGTCTTTGCAAGCTTTCGGAATGTTAAGGGGGTAATAAGTTGGACTGAACTATCTGACTGTTTTGTCCACGTTCCCATTGTAGCGCCTTATAATCCGGTGCGTCTTATGTATGTCAAATATAGGACCAAAAACTATTTTTTCGGGGTGCGCCCTATAACCCGTTGCGGCTTATAGTGCGGAAAATTCTGTAAATCGTTTTAATCCATTCCAACACCCTGAATGTTTACCATGAATGTTTAACGGAAACATAAAGCTAACCCAGGCTAATCGTACGTCCGCGTTACCGTAATCTTCCGTACGAAAGATTAAGCTAACATGAACGTGTAAAAATAAAAAAATCAGGTCGTTTACAAGTCATTTAGCACCCGGGTCTCCACAACAAGTGGTGAGCGGTTCATTGGAAAGGGGGCTCCGTTCCAACACCCTGAAAGTTGGGCCCCGTTCCAACACCTTGAATGTTTAACGTCAACATAAAGCTAACCCAGGCTAATCGTACGTTCGCATTATCGTGATCTTCCGTACGAAATATTACGCTAACATGAACGTGTAAAAATAAAAAAAAGGATAAAGAAAATAATTATGAATAGGATTTCTTACCTTTGTGGTGGTCAGCACAAGGCGCAGGTGGACAGTGGGGTATTCCCTAGCAAGATCAAAACTCCCACACCTCCTTCATATTTTGCTATTATTTCTTTCTTAAATGCAATAGTTGTACGGACTACTTTTCTTTTTTCACCTGTAGCAACTTTGCCGCTTGCACTGACTTTCTTCGGAGGCATAATTAGGGGCTAAAACACCCGTACGCCGGCACCGCACCCTAGCGTATGCACTCACGCATTACCGGCGTTGGAACTCCAATTTTTTTGACCGAACAGCGAAGCAAGAGTTTCTCAACATTTTTGGTCGGACTCCGATTTGTTCGAACTGAGAGGCGTTCGAAAACCGAGGTTCCACTGTATAGCACTTTGCATTGTATGCTTGCTCATGTGTATTTTTGTTGTGCGGTGTCCCTCAGGGCTCGATCAGAGAGCCCTTTCTGTTTTCTGTTTCTTTGCAATTGTATTGAATCTCCATTGTTTTAAACTTCTTTGCCACAGTAACACTCTCAAAAGATATGGACTCATATTTAAGTATCGTAAAATCCGCACTACCGAGCGCACCTGGGTAAATTCCACAAGCACAAATTTAAGGATGAAACTCAACTTTGTTTTTGTACAAGTGGCACCGGATTTTCAAACGCAGGCTTCAACAGCCATACAATTTATTTCGTTTAAGGGGAATTGTCTAGTACAGAAAGGAAACACATTGTTTAGCGATTAAGACACTCTTTTGCGGAGTGTGTCTGCAGCTAACAATCAACTCGTGCAGCAGTCAATATTAATCAAGTTGGCACTGACAGAAACGCAAAAGTGCGATAAAAACCTTCTACGTGACTCACGCCTAGCATCCCGGACGCTAACGTGGAGCTACCCGGAGATACCCAGAGCTACCAGGCTTCAGCGCTGTTAGGACAGACAGAGACACAAAAGCCTGCGGGAAGCGGGGAGTAGGTGGACTCGCTATCTACGTGAACACGGGGCGGTGTAACCCTGGGCACAAAGATTTCCATCTGCTGCAAGGACGTTGAACTTTTGGCCTAGCGTGCGACGTCATTCACTCCGCTGTGGCTAAACTACAACACAGCACCCCGAGGCCATCCTGTTAATCTGCTAATAAACAACAAAAGGAGACTGCTGGAAGTGTGAATTTCCCTGAAGAAAGTATCTATCTATCTATCTAAAACCCGTGTGACTCATGTTAAGTTCTCCCATCCCTTGTACACATGACAAAGTGATAGAGACTTAGTATTGCTACTACTACGTAAAAAAATATCCTGTACATAAATACTGGGAACCCTTTTTCAATAATTGTCCTGATGGATCAGTTACGGCTATGCGATTAAGCGATATTAGCGATTCGTGTTCCCTCTTCATATTGTTTCTACAGTTATGTTTTGACCTCTCTGTTTAGCATCAGGCAGGACTTAAACCCATAGTCTAGAATTACAGTAAAATAATCCGTTATTTGTAAGTCATTGCAAGGCACACGAGATTCTGAACTGAATAAAGAGAGAAAAAGGCACTATGGGAAGTAGTTCAGCTAAAAGCGTATCTGTATTTTCAAGATGCCTTTACACCAGGGGTGTCAAACTCATTTTAACTCGGGGGCCACACAATACAACAAACATTCTGTCGGGGGCCGGACTAGTAGATTAAAGAGAAAGAAAAAGAGAGATAAAGAAATAAGAGAAAGAGGGAGGAAAAAGGAGAGAGGGCAGGACAAAGAAAGAAAAAGAGAGAGAGGGAGAGAGCATGAGAAACAATAGAGATAAAAAGTCATGAGAAAGGGGGAAAGAAAGGGAGAGGAAGAAAGAAATCCAAAGAGAAATAGAAAGACAGAAGGAGAGAAAAGAGAAAAGAAAGCGCGAAGGGTAGGAAGAGAGAAAGAGAAAAGAGAGAAAAGGAAAAAAGGAAGTGAGAGCAAAAGAAGTTAAAAAGACACAGAGAGAGAAAAAGACAAAGAGCAACAAAGGAAGAGGAAAAGAGAAACAGAGAGTGAAAGAGTCAGAGACAGAGAGTGGGAGAAAAGGGGTGGAGAAGAGAGAGAGAGAGAGAGAAAGAAATACAAGTACAGTGTCTTTGTTCAAGGCACCTGACTTTGGCAACATCAAGTGGACATTTTACACAACCGACAGGCATCTTAGAGACGCAACTCATCATACACGCAACGTGCGAAATAATTTGTTTTGGATGTTGTACATTAAGGAAAATGCCATTAGGAAGGATCGAAAACACATCTAATTTGACACCATAAAGTGAAAACTGAGTGAGGCGGGGACACCATACCCTAGAGCACAGGTGTCAAACAGGTAATACGTGGGCCAAATCAGGCCCGCTAAAGGATTGAATTCGGCCCGCGAGACAACGCTCAGAGAAGCGCACGAGAAAAACAAGCTGCAGGTTGAAATATGTCAACTTGATGTTGCCAAAGCCAGGTGCCTCGAACAAAGACACTGTCCTTGTATCTATTTCTCTCACTCTCTTTCTCTTTCACTCCCCGTATCTCTTTTTCTCTTCCTTTGTTGCTCTTTGTCTCCCTCTTTCTTTTGCTCTAACTTCCTTTTTTCCTTTTCTCTCTTTTCTCTTTCTCTCTTCCTACCCTTTGCGCTTCCTTTCTCTTTTTTTCTCCTACTGTCTTTCTATTTCTCTTTGGGTTTCTTTCCCCCTCTCTCACAACTTCTCTTTTTATCTCTTTTGTTTCTCATGCTCTCTCCCTCTCTCTCCTTCTTTGTCCTACCCTCTCTCCTTTTCCCTCCCTCTTTCTCTTATTTCTTGATCTCTTTTTTTCTTTCTCTTTCATCTACTAGTCCGGCCCCCGACAGAATGTTTGTTCTATCGTGTGGCCCCCTGACTTTGACACCCCTGCCCTAGAGAGATAATTTACCGACAATTGTGTTTTCCATTTTCCATTGTCTGTCCATTTTTTCAGGTGGAGGATCTTGACACTCCTCCAGAAGAGCTTCATTACCTCGTGATCAGCAAGCCCAACAACGGCTACTTGACTTTAGGCGAAAGACCGGAACCGGTGACGTCTTTCACCCAGTATGACGTCAACCACGGCCGGCTGCATTTTATACAGCAGGTAAGTAGTTTTTCTTTTGTCAGGTTTTCAATGTAAATCTCTTGATTTTCTGTCTCAAGGTAATGAGCTTGTTTTTATATTACTAAATATAAAAACAATGTTTCTCATACAAACACACACATAAAGTAACGTTTCAACAATGAGTGTAATTATATCTCTTGTACTTTTATCAATCTTGTATTCTTTTATTTTGAAATCGTGTTCTTGTCTGTACCGATTCCTCTGACGGTAATAAACAATCCCTCTCTCTGTTCGGGACCTCAGCCAAGAAGGGCGTGAGTTCTTTGCTCCTGCCATCGTGTCGAATTAAACTATATACAAGTATTTTATCTGTGCAAATATAGCCACTAAATAGTTTTAATAATGTCTATCCCTGACAGCTTTCTTGATCCTCAAAGTCTTACAGTACATGGAGGCAATAATGCCATTAAAAACAGAATATTGGATTTCTGGAAGAATCAAAATGAGGTAAACAATGAACCCTGTACACATGGCCTTTGCGAATACCTCATTTACCCCCCCACGATATGTAAACGTCCACAAAGTAAACACCCCCATTTTTAACATGCTCTTTGTAGGTCCCCACTTAAAGCAATAGTCGGCCGGGGATAAAGGATCGCGGCCGAACCGGTGCATTTCCTTTTGAACATGCCAGAAAGGCAAGCATCACGAAAAAAAAGGGCCTTCTGCCAGTCCCAATTCTCGGCAGTATGGGATTGGTAATGATGGATCACAGCCGTATGAGTGCAGTACATTTAAATTTGGTAAAAAAGTCGCCGGGCCCAACAAAAGTGCACTCTGCCGCCGATATATGCTATTGTGGGTAATGGATCTGGGTTGCACTCGTGCAGTTCACATTTTGGTGGACAGAATGACAAAAAGGAGCCACAGGGCTTGATAAGAATTAACTCTGCCAGCCCCCTGCTCGCAGCTATAGTCGACCGGGGATAAAGGATCACAGCCAAACAAGCGCATTTCATTTTGAACATCCCAGAAAGCAAGAAAACATCACGAAAAAAAGCACTTTCTGCCAATCCCAATTCTCGGCAGTATGGGATTGGGAATAATGGATCACAGCTTTATGAGTGCGGTCCATTTAAATTTGGTAATAAAAAAAAAAACAGTCGTACAGGCCCAACAAAAGTGCACTCTGCCACAGCAATATGCTATTGAGGATAATGGTTCACGGCTGCACTCGTGCAGTTCACTTTTTGGTGGACAAAATTGCAAAAGGTAGCCACCAAGGCTGACAAAAATGAACTCTGCCATCCCCATGCTCGCACTAATAGTCAACTGGGGATAATGCCTGGCGGCTAGAACAGTGCAGTTCATATTAAGCGGGCACTAAAGGCAAGCTTCAGCGGCTCAAACTGAATAAAATTGACTCTGCTGGCCCATGCTCTCAGGAATAGTCGACCAGGGAGAATGGATCGCAGCCACACCTTGCGCATTTCATTTTAGGCGTACTAGGATAACAAGCCTCCCGACAAAAAAAGGCCTCCTGCCGGTCACTACTCTCGGAAATGTGCGATTGGGGATGATGTATTGCGACCGCACAAGTGCAGTTCACTTTTTGGCAAACAGATGGACAAAAAGGAGCCACCAGGCCCGACAAAAATCCATTATACCATGCGCCACTTGCAGCAAAGGTCGACTAGTGATACTGGCTGGCGGCCAAAACAGTGCAGTTCATATTAAGCGGGAACCAAAGGCAGGCTTCAGTGGCTCAAACTAAAAATAAAAAATCACTCTGTCTTCTCTCAGTAATTTTCAACCGAGGATTATGGATGTCAGCCACACCTGTGGATTTCATTTTAGGCGTGCCAGGTTGGCAAGCCTCCAGACAAAATAAGGCCTTCTGCCAGTGCCCATTCTTGCGATTGGGGATAATGTATTGCGGCCGCACAAGTGCAGTTTATATTTTGGTGGACAGAACGGCAAAACAGGGCAGTCAGGCACCGGCAGCAAAATGTAATCGGAAAAAACAGATCATGGAACATTTCTCAACAAAATATTGTTTTTGTTTCCTCCGCGCTCCTGACCAGGGCGAGCCGTCCACAGGAGTTTTCTACTTCAACGTCACTGACGGACATCATCGTCCTCTCCACAAACGTTTCAGCTTGGAGGTCATCAAACCCTCCGTGTCCATCGTCAACAATACCGGCCTCTCATTGGTCCAAGGCAGGACGGCCGTCGTCCTGACAACCCATCGGCTGGCGGCGCAAACCAACGGCCGCACCCCCGCCAACATCACCTACACGGTCACCGAGCACCCGCGTCACGGACGCATCGCCATCGACGACAGGGAGGTCCTCACCTTCTTCCACGAAGATCTCCGAGAAGGTCGCGTGGTCTACCACATGACCGACCTCAGCGAATCGGAGGACAGCTTTCGCATCTCGGTGGCGGCGTCGGGACCGGGGGTGGACTACGGGGAGGTGAGCGGGCAGACGGTGAAGGTCTTGGTACGACCTCTCATCTACCTGCGAGAACCGGTGAGGGTCCCGAGCGGCATCGCCGTCAAACTGGGGAAGGCCATGATGGACGCCTCCGAACTGGCCAGGATCAGCAGGGCCGATCCGGTCTTTGAGGTCCTGTCTCCGCCCAAACATGGAAAGCTGGTGAAGGTACGGTCTGCATTTCTATAGCGCTTTTCAAGTCAATGAAGACCTCCCAAAGCGCTTTACAGTGTGCTTCACACTTACCCATTCACACACACACTCACACACCAATAGGGAGTCAGCCTCCAAACGTTTTCAGGATAATCAAGATCCTAAATGGTAAATGGTCTGCATTTCTATAGTGCTTTTCAAGTCAATGAAGACCTCCCAAAGCGCTTTACAATGTGCTTCACACTTACCCATTCACACACACACTCTCACACACCAATAGGGAGTCAGCCTCCAAACGTTTTGAGGATAATCAAGATGCTAAATGGTCTGCATTTCTATAGCGCTTTCCAAGTCAATGAAGACCTCCCAAAGCGCTTTACAGTGTGCTTCACACTTACCCATTCACACACACACTCACACACCAATAGGGAGTCAGCCTCCAAACGTTTTCAGGATAATCAAGATCCTAAATGGTAAATGGTCTGCATTTCTATAGTGCTTTTCAAGTCAATGAAGACCTCCCAAAGCGCTTTACAATGTGCTTCACACTTACCCATTCACACACACACTCTCACACACCAATAGGGAGTCAGCCTCCAAACGTTTTGAGGATAATCAAGATCCTAAATGGTAAATGGTCTGCATTTCTATAGCGCTTTTCAAGTCAATGAAGACCTCCCAAAGCGCTTTACAATGTGCTTCACACTTACCCATTCACACACACTCTCACACACCAAAAGGGAGTCAGCCTCCAAACGTTTTGAGGATAATCAAGATGCTAAATGGTGTGCATTCATATAGCGCTTTCCAAGTCAATGAAGACCTTCCAAAGCGCTTTACAATGTGCTTCACACTTTCTAGGGGCATTAGGGATTCAGTGATTTGCCCAAGGACACTTCGACATATAACACGGAGGGAATCGAACCTGCAATCTCTTGATTCCAAGACGAGCGCTCTACCTCCTGAGCTAATGCAGCCCATGTTACCTTAGTAGTGTTCTTATCTTGTGTTTCAGTTAAATCGATTTTAGAGTATCTTCGGTGGTGTAGTGGTAAAGACTCGTTACCGTGGTGACCCAGGTTGAATTACCGCTGCAGAAATTGAAGGTGGACACCGCCAGGCTGTACTTGCCCAGGATACACCACAGGAAGTGTGACCCCTACGACCCGCGTGCTTAAGGGATCTGTGAACATAAACATAGATTGTGTTAAAGATTTCTCATTAAAGTTAAAAGGAAATTTCCTAGAAAGTCACAATGACCTACCAGGATGGTGACCCCTGTAACAGGGAATGTGAAGTACTTAGTTTTTTCTCAGAGATGAGTAGAACTTAGTACTTTCCACCTGACTTGGACTGTACTTAATCCATCCAAGGTGAGTCAACGGCAGACCCCCTTGTTAATATTGGGTTCTTCATTGGGTTGCCTGTTAAATAGCACATTTTCACAGGATAGGAGATGATTTCACAACTTTTAGGACCAACAAAAAAAAATCTAACGTGATAATGTTCTGAATGCAGATGACCTACAACCCCACGGGTGCTCCAGAAGTCCTCAAGTCCTTCACCTTTCGCGACGTGGTCCAAGGACGCGTGGCCATCGAGGAAACCCTCAGTGACGGCCAAGTCTCGTCGCCGAGCAACCGCTCCCGAGGCCACGCCCCCGCCACGCCCCTCAACGATTCCTTCGTTTTCATGCTGAGGGCCGGAGATGTCCAGCCGGCCAAAGGCGAACTGCACTTTACCATTTTACCTCACCACCAAATGCGAAACGGACACAAAAAAGTGGAAAACGCGGGGGGCGGGCGCAAAAGGATCAAGACCCCAACGGGGGGGAAGGAGGTGTCGACACCCGGCAAGGTGGAGGTGAATTTGCATCCTCACATCCTGACCCAGAAGAACCACAACAGGACGAGTCATAGGCAGAAACCTCAACACCGGGCTAATCGCACACAGAGTGAAATCCCTTCTACTAGAGACGGAACCCCTCCTAGACCTGGCCCCGACCCCCAACCTGGACACGATCCAGCAACCGCCCCCGAGACCCATCCGGTCCGGGTGGAAGTCCTCCCCCGACCCGCCTCGGACCCATTACTCATCATCTTACCTCTTCTGGCCTGTTTGCTCCTCATCGTCATCCTGGTGGTGCTGATCCTGGTCTTCCGACACCGCAAAGAGAAACAGGCCCGGCTGCGCCTCCTGCGGCAACTGGCCGCCGGGCGCTCACCCGCCGGGGGGAGCCCGTCTTCCAGGCGGTCGGACCCCGACCCCTTCGCGGACGTCGCCCCCATCTGCGCTGCCAGCTGCCCAGTCTCTCCCGCCTACCCTGTGGCCCCCGGTGGCCCCAGGAGGCGGAGCCTGGCCCCTGGGATGACCTTCTGGGGGCCGTTTGAACCCGAAGTCACGGGCGGTGAGGAGAACAGGAGAAGCGACGTCAGTCGCGGAAGACGAGAAGTCGGCAGGAATTCATTACCGGCCATCTCTGTGGAATTCAAGAACTCCGGCAGATCTGAAGTTCCGCTGCCGACACTTAAAAACCGGCAGTATTGGGTTTGATCGGTCAGTAGTTGAAGCTATCAGCCTGTGACTTTTCGGTATCCCAAAGAGATTTGTAACCACCCTGTAAATACGCCATACATCAAAGATTTAGAAGTTAGAAGAGATGCGTTGTCCCGTGACTTCTCAAAAAATTGGAGCCATCTCAAGAAGATCCAAATTGAGCTTACAAGTTAGCAGTGTCTGAAACTCGTGAGAAAAAGTGAGCGGACCCGAGGGCAGGCAACTTTTCAGCCATAAAGTTTCCTGCCCCATTTTTCACAACTCGAAACCCAATTAGACGATCCGTCACCAAAAAAGCCATTGTTGCAAAGTATTAAGTATGTATGCTATTGTGGATAATGGATTGGGGCCAAACTCGTGCAGTTCACATTTTGGTGGACAGAATGGAGCCACCGGGCTTGATAAAAATGAACTCTGCCAGCCCCCTGCTCGCAGCAATAGTCGACCAGGGATAATGGATAGCGGCTAAAACAGTGCAGTTCATGTTAAGCGGGCACCAAAGGCAGGCTTCAGTGGCTCAAAATGAATAAGATTGACTCTGCCGGCCCCTGCTCTCAGTAATAATCGACCAGGGAGAATGGATCGCAGCCACACCTTGTGCATTTCATTTTAGGCGTGCCAGGATAACAAGCCTCCCGACAAAAAAAGGCCTCCTGCCGGTCACTACTCTCGGAAAAATGCAATCGGGGATGATGTATTGCAACCGCACAAGTGCAGTTCACTTTTTGGCAAACAGATGGACAAAAAGGAGCAACCAGGCCCGACAAAAATGCATTATGCCATGTGCCACTTGCAGCAAAGGTCGACTAGTGATAATTGCTAGCGGCCAAAACAGTGCAGTTCATATTAAACGGGCACCAAAGGCAGGCTTCAGTGGCTCAAAATGAATAAAATTGACTCTGCCGGCCCCTGCTCTCAGTAATAGTCGACCAGGGAGAATGGATCGCAGCCATCAGTATGTACCTGTATTTACTCGTCTTCATTCATGGGATGTTTGCGTTGCGTCGTCTGCTCCAAGCCACGTGAACTCCTCTTTTCACGATGCTTTTCATGTACATTTACGTTTTTTAGCGTCATACATTTTGTTAGCTTCTTTTGAATCCTTCTTCTGGGGCTGAGGTTTTGGCTTGATTCCTAACCGCTTCTCCATTTTTCTTGTGTTCTCTGTGCGTCTACTTTGGAAAATGATATGCAAATGCGCTCGGGAAAGTCCGGAAACATAAAGTTATTTGACGCGGGGTTCCGATCGGCTGCCGAGTATGCAAATTTCCAAACGATCCGAAATTCCGAAATTTCCAAACCGAACGAAGATTTCGAAACTGGAATAAAGAAATCGTTTGATTTTTTATTTGATTTTCTTGAAAAAGTTGTCGGGTACCCAGGCGGAGACGTTTTGTAAGTTGTACGCCCGACGTAAAAAATGCACGCCCCTGGCATCCTGGCAGACGTTATTTCAGACACTGAAGTTAGCTAAAATGCTGACTCTAAACTATAGCCAACCTTGCCTTCTTTTCATTTATTTTGGACATTATTTTCTCGATTTTGTCCCTTCAAAGGTTGTTAAATAGGTTTAAATGTTCATTATTTTGTGTTGTTGTCGTTATTTTTGTCTTGTGCTTCTCTCGAAACTGCACGTCTGTTTTTATTTCCAAACTTATTGACATTTCGCCTCTCTTCCTGTTTGGCTGGTGCAATTCCTTTAGCTTCATTTGAATCGTGAAAAAAAGCACACTTTTATTTTGAAACAATAGATTGACCTGCAGCATGACTTCCTGTTTGCCTTGTGTTATTTTTTTAGCTTCATTAGAACATGGCAAAAAAGCCCTCAAACGCTTCCAGTTACTTTTATTTTGAAAGAATAGACATTCCTCTTGCTTGACATCCTGTTTAGCTGGTGATTTTTTTCAGCTTTATTCTAATTTGGAAGAAAAGAAACCTCGAAGGCTTCTGGATGCTTTTATTGTTAAAGTATACCTTTACCTTTTATCTGACTTCCTGCTTTGCTTATCTAATTTTTTTTAACTTTATTTGAATCAGAAGAAAAAACTTTAAAAGCTTATAATCGCTTTTATTTTTCAACAATAGTTTACGTCTCACCTGCCTTTTTGTCCTCCAGCAATTTATTTCGCTTCATTTGAATCTCGGAAAGATTGAACTTCAAAAGGTTTCTGGATGCTTCGTTTTTAAGATAATAGATTTACCTCTTGCTTGGCTTCCGGTTTGGCTCGTGTACTGTCTTGAGCTTGATTTGAATCCTGAGGAAAAAGAAAACTAACAGATACTTTTATTTTGAAAGAATAGCTGTATGTCTCACCTGACTTCCTGTTTGGCTTATGTTATTTCATTACCTTCATTTAAATCTTAAACACACAAAATTCCAGAATTTGAAGGTTCTATTTTCTGTATGGGGAGCACGGCGGCGCAGTGGTTAGTGCGTCTGCGGTACAGGGTTCAAATCCAGCGACCAGCCTTCTTAAGCGGAGTTTGCATGTTCTCCCCGTGCTTTATTTTTGTTGATGCTGTAAAAGATTTATTTTCAATAAAAAAGTCCTTTTTAGAAATCATGATTTTGAGCCTCTCTGTTGTAATGTCAAATCTCTGTTGTGTTTTATAAATATTTGTCAAGTATGGCGGAGAAAAAGAGTCGAAGAAGAGAAGAAGCCCGTTTAAAGAAGGGCTCATTGTTCAAGAGAAGAAAATCGAAAGGAAGTAAGAGTAGGAGGCAGGAATGAATAATAAAAGGGAAACCTGACCTCCGTTCTCCCCATGCCGGTGTCAGATTTTTACTTGAGGGGATTTGGAATGCAGTCGCAAAAATAAACCCCAAAACAAATTATTCAATAGATAAATGGATAAATATTATTAAGTAATTTTATCAAAATTGCCATGGCGCTCAACTGGCGCCAGCTGCGGGTCTTTGACAGATTGGCTTCCCGCCTATTTAAGCTGAGTGCTCTCGCTCAACGTTTGTCAGTCCGTCAACAAACCTCTTACCCGCAAGACGTGGGTTCCGACTCGGTCCTGTTTCCTGTTGGTATTTTCCTGTCCGGTATTGTTCCCGTTTATTTTGTCCTGTTTATTTTTCTTTCCGGTTTTCGTTCCCGTCTAGTTTGTCCTGTTTCATTCCGATATCCTGTTTCGTTATCAATCCTGTCTGTCCCGTCCTGTCCGGTATCAACCCCACCCGTCCGATATCAGCTCGGGCAATTGGTCTCGATCTCGTCGGCCTCTGGCTTCCTCTCATTCCACGCCGGACCGCTGCCTAACGTGCAGGACTCCCCATTTCCCGTAAATAAAAAAGCTTGTGTGAGAACGTCACGCGTTTGGGTCCTAATCCTGTTCTGGTTTTCGACAATTTTAAAACAAATGAAAATAAATAAATAATAATAAACAATTGAAAGAATGAATAGAAAATAAAATAAAAACGTTAACATAGTAAATAATATATATAATTCTAAGCCTCGTATATTTTCATATTTCATATGCTTACTTTTCACCTAATTATTTGTAATTAGCATTACTGTCTTATTTTTTTCTTATATGTTCGCAAGCAGGGTGAGTGAAAGTCATTTAATTTGTGCTGTATTTTGATCATATAGCATATTTGACAATAATAATAATAAAAAAGAAAAAAATAGGGTTTTGAACAAATACATATAAAATACCCAAAAATTATAATAATAAATGAAAAAATAAACCATCAAAAAAAATAAAAGGATGAATAAATAGAATATAATTATTTATATTTGATAAAAAAAAGAAAAAATAGGTTTTGAACAAATACATGTAAAATACAAAAAATCTATAATAAAAAATGAAAGAAAATAAACCAACAAACAAAAAATAATGACATTTAAAGGATGAATTAATAGAATATAAAAAAAAGACAAAACAATAAAAATAGCAATAAAGAAATCATCCCATTATTTTTAGTTCAAAAACCATAAAAATAAATGGAAAAATAAATATATAAAAATGAAAAACATCATTTTAAATATTTTTAAATGAATTAAAAAAATACACACATTAACTAAAATTGTTACTATCGTTCGAAAAAGACGTACCTCCAATTGTTATCATAAACAAGTGCAAAAAGGAAAACAACAAAGTAAAAAAAAAAGCCAAAAACTTGAGATGAGTCTTTTAAAAAAACCATCGTTGTTATATAAAACGGATTAGGTCCCAGGAAAATACAACCGAACTTTGTATTATATCCATTTATTTATGGAAATACTGTCCCGTCTTGAAAAGATATGCGACCCACCAACAACTACAATGGCTTTTTAAAAACAGAAATTCCATTTTTTGCAAAGCATCAGCTGGTTAGAAGAATCCAAGTGCAGAATGCAAAAAAAAACAAAACAATTCCCATATATTTTGTTAACACTGTTGCGACTTGAATAAAAGAGAAATGATATCATAAAGCAGTCGAGTCCCAGCATGCTCTCTTTCAGTCAATGCAAGTACAAAAAAAGACATGACTGGCCAATGAGAACGCTGCAAAAAAGCAAAAAGGAAAAAGGATCTAAAAAAAAAAAAAAAAAAAAAAAAAAAAAAAAAAAAAACCTCCTAAAACAAAAAAAAAGTGGGTCAGTCCATTTGTAGTGTCCACCTTCGCAGGCTTTTTATTATTTCGCGGAAAAAAGAATGTCCAATTGCGTTCCATGAAAATATTCCGCCTTAAATATTCCACTTGAAATGATATGAAAAGTTTGTGGCCACAAAAGCAAAACAAAAACAAAATCCCTGTCACGTTCCTGCGTAGTCAGCCAGGAATTTCAAGTCCCGACAAGTATCTGAAAAGTTTATCGGCAGTGTTGGGCGCATTACTGAAAAAAGTAATTAGTTACAGTTACTAATCGCTTCATTTAAAAAGTAATTGCATCACCCTAGATTACTGACACCCTAAAGTAGCGCTTTGCAAAAGTATTCGCCCCCTCAAGAATTTTTTTTACATTATTCAGACTTCAATTAAAATCATTTTTCTAAAAATCTACAACATGTGAGACACGATTGTGAAAAGAAACCTAATTTATATTGTGCAAACAAATCATAAATTGAACAAGTTCCCGATGTTTCTTGCAGACTCCAACAGATTTTCTACCAGAATGGCCATGTCATTGACTCCATCCATCTTCCCATCAATTCCAACAAACTTCCCAGTCGCTGCTGAAGAAAAGCAACCCCAGAGCAAGATGCTGCCACCACCATGTTTGACAGTGGGGATGGTGTTTTCAGGGTGATGTGCAGAGTTACTCTTAAGCCAAACCGAATGCTTTGCATTAAGCTAAAAAAGTAAAATTTGGGTTTTGTCTGACCAGAGCATTTTGTTCCATGTGTTATTTGTGTCTCCCATGTGGCTTCTATCAAACTCCAAACGGGCCTTTTTATGGAATTCTTTCAAAATGGGCTTTCTTCTTGGCACTTTTCCGTAAAGGTCAAATTTTTGCAGAGTATGACTAATAGTTGTCTTACAGACAAATTGTCCCATCTCGGCTGTGTATGCCTCTAGGTCATCCAATGTGATCACGGTCCCTCTTGGTTGCTTCTCTGATTACTTTTCTCCTTGTTGGGGCCGGAAGTTTAGAGGGCCGGCCAAGTCTTGCCAAGGTTGGGAGTGGTTTTCTGCTCTCTCCATTTTGATATTATTGTGTATCCCATTCCTGCTTTCAACCTAGCACAACTTTATCGCCCACCTGCCTGGATGAAATGAAATGATCTGTATTTATATAGCGCTTTTCAAGTCAATGACTTCCCAAAGCGCTTTACAGTGTGCTTCACATTTCCCAATAACCATGTAAGACGCTAACCTGCATATTGGGGGTATTAGGGGTTCAGTGTCTTACCCAAGGACACTTCGATATGTAACACGGAGAAGCCGGGATTCGAACTGGGATCCCTTGATCCCAAGACGAGCGCTCTACCTCCTGGGCTACTGCCGCCCCTAAAGCCTGGAGTGTCTTTGGTCTTCATAATGCTGTCTGTTCTCCAATGTCTCCTTTCTCAGACCTCTGAGCCCATCATTGAGCAGACTGAGACTCAACGCACTGAGTTTGTTATGGTTTGTCAATTAGGATTAGATCATTTAGAAAACATCTGGAAACTTCTGGAGTCACTTGGCGAGCCGAGAGAACAGGGGGCCAATATTTTCAGTTTTGTTGTTGTAAATATAAATTTTGAAGCCTAAAATGTGGCAATGTGACCTAAAAAGCTCTTGGGGG
Source organism: Urocampus carinirostris (assembly GCF_059441175.1). Classification (NCBI taxonomy): domain Eukaryota; kingdom Metazoa; phylum Chordata; class Actinopteri; order Syngnathiformes; family Syngnathidae; genus Urocampus; species Urocampus carinirostris. The sequence goes on from NC_142364.1 coordinate 1,192,683, forward strand.
GAGCAATACTTTTGCTGGGCACAGTAGATATAAACACGCCCACCTTCCATAATGGTTGCAACCAGCATTATGCTGTAAAAGGAACCATGAAAGAACTTATACATTAGAATTCATAATCTACTTTGAATAAGTGGTGGTGTAACGCCCCCTGTTGGAACGACAGTGGAATTACAAAATTGTAACAACGCGTAACACAGAAAAGCAATACTATAGCTCCTTTGTAACGCGCTCGTCCCAACACTGCTACATCGTTTTCTCACCCGGACCTACTGCTCGCCGTCATACCTCTGCAGCGCCTCCTGCAGTTTGGAGGTAATCTTGTGGAAGAAAGCGATTTGCTCTTGGAGGTGATGTTGCATCTGCGCCCGGAAATCTCGAACCCGGGTACGATGGAAATGCTGGATTTCGGCTAGCGTGGCGCAGGAAATGATGTTGCAGCGCTGGTGGAGCTCGCCTTCTTGCGTCGGGCAGTCCTTCACTTTGGTCAGCGCGCCTTTAATGAGAAAAAGAAGTGTTTTTCGAATGATACTTCAGAAGCATTGTTCCTGAGTGCTGAAGGATTTTATACATTTGACTATAAAGGATTTTATACGATTGAATACAAGTTACATTTATTGAGTTTAATGCAAGATATTCACTGACTGGGCTTTAGTTCAATGACAGGTCACGCTGTTCCAAATGCAGAATACTTTGACTAGGGAATTTTGATAACGGGACTCTGACAGAGGACGGCAGGCATTGTTTTGAGAACAAGGCCCTGATGACGTAGAAACGCTCGGTGTGGTTTTGAGTGTTCCAGACATCGCGGCACTCTTCTCCGAGATGGTAGAGCCCAGGGGGCTTCGTTGGCGCGCCCATGGGAGGAGTCGGCACGCCATTGTGCGGGGAGAAGATGGCCAATGAGAAGAGAACTAAAGGACTTCAGAGGAGGGCTTCCCGGAGACTCCAACGTCACAAATTCATCCGTTTTCGATGGAGTACACTTAGTTAAATTGTTAATGAAATTAAATCTGCCCCCGTGTGGAAATGTCGGCTTTCCTGTTCATCTTTTCCCTCAAGAAACGAGCGCGCATAAATTCTTGGGTGAATTTACGTTGTGTTTGGTGAATGCAGTCAGACAACTCATTCGAACAATTTGGTAAACGGTACATTTTGATATTTAATTCCCAACAGTGCTGAAGGATTTTATATATTTGACTATAAAGGATTTTATACGATTGACTACAAATTACATTTAATGCAAAAGATATTCACTGACTGGGCTGTAGTTCAATGTCAGGGCAGGCTGTTCTAAAAGCATATTTTGTCTAGTTCTGTTGGTAACAGGGTTAGGGTTAGCGTGAGCGTGCTGACACAGAATTTTCCAGACATCGGGGCGCTGTGTTGTGAGAACGTTGGGCTTCCTTGGCACGCCCATGGGAGGAGCCGGCACACCATTATGCGGGGAGAAGATGGCCAATAGGAAAACGATAAAGGACTTCGGAAAAAGGCTTCCCAGATACTCCAACTTTGTTAAATTGTTAGGGAAATTAAATCTGCCCCCGTGTGAAAATGTCGGCTTTCCTGATCATTTTTCCTTCAAGAAACGAGCGCGCATAAATTGTTGGGTGAATTTACGTTGTGTTTGGTTAATGAAGTCTGATAACTCATTCCAACAATTTGGTAAACGCTACATTTTGATAATTACATTCCAACACATAGTAAAAGATAATATATAGCTAGCTTAGAATCCACTAGCTATGAAGCAACTCCTACACTGTATGATAAAAACTGTTGATTTCTGTTTCTTATACAGATTAGCGATACACGTATTTAGTAGACTTTACTCTGCTGTGAAACTTAATAACAGGAAGATATACAATACAATAGCACTCTTAGCTAGCAAGAGTTAGTCGAAACAGTCTTTGTGGTTTCTACTTAGCTAGCCACGTAACAGGAAGATATACAAAACAATAGCACTGTTATAAAAAGTCTTAGCTAGCAAGAGTTAGTTGAAACAGTCCTTGTGGTTTCTACTTAGCTAGCCACGTAACAGGAAGATATACAAATCAATAGCACTGCTATATAAGTCTTAGCTAGCAAGAGTTAGTCAAAACTGTCATTGTGGTTTCAACTTAGCTAGCCACATAACAGGAAGATATACAAAACAATAGCATTGTTATACAAAAGTCTTCGCTAGCAAGAGTTAGTCGAAACTGTCCTTGTGGTTTCCACTTAGCTAGCCACATAACAGGAAGATATACAAAACAATAGCATTGTTATAAAAAGTCTTAGCTAGCAAGAGTTAGTCGAAACTGTCCTTGTGGTTTCCATTAGCTAGCCACAGAAAACAAGCGCCATTAAAGAAAGTAAAATTTTCTTATTTTAGCCGCAAAAACTGAAGTTGGGCTTTACCCCAGACGTCCTTCTTTACCCTTTGCTGAGTAATGTCTTCGAATGTGGAGTGACTCAACTTTGAAGAGGGGGGAAGTACGACATTTTTGGCAGACTCCTTGGATGGAAAAACAGAAGAGGAACTGGGAAGTGAGGCGCTCGCTCCAAAAAACCACAAGCTAGCTCATCGGTCGCCACGCTAACCTTCATGACCTGAGGAACGACCGATTAAGTTGGAGATACAGTGCCTAGTGAAAGTCTTGGTGAAGGAGAAGGCTTCACACTTAAATTAAAAAAAAACTGAAACTGTTTTCTAAGAGTCAAAAATATGGAAGACACAATCCCAAACTGGAACCCAATTATTTCCATATTTACAACACCAAAAATGAAATGTAAGTGTTGCAAAACTCCTGTTTTCTCAGCTCAGCCAACTAACTCCAGAGAAAACTAATCAGAAGAGCAACCAAGAGGTCCCTGATTACATTGAAGGACACAATCCCGAACTGGAAGCCAATTATCCATATTTACAACAACAAAAATGAAAAGTAAGTTTTGCTAAACCACTGTATTCTCAGCTCAGCCAACTCACTCCAGAGAAAACTAATCAGAGAGGCAAACCAAGAGGCCCCTGATTACATTGAAGGACACAATCCAGAACGGGAACCCAATTATTTCCATATTTACAACAACAAAAATGAAAAGTAAGTGTTGCCTATCCACTGTTTTTTCAGCTTAGCCAACAAACTCCATAAAAAAACTAATCATAGAGGCAACCAAGAGATCCCTGATTACATTGAAGGGCTCAATCCCAAACTGGAACCCAATTATCCATATTTACAACAACAAAAATGAAAAGTAAATGTAGCAAAACCCCTGTTTTCTCAGCTAAGCCAACTCACTCCAGAGAAAACTAATCAGAGAGGCAACCAAGAGGCCCCTGATTACATTAAATGACACAATCCAGAACGGGAACCCAATTATTTCCATATTTACAACAACAAAATTGAAAAGTAAGTGTTGCAAAACCCCTGTTTTTTCAGCTCAGCCAACTCACTCCAAAGAAAACTAATCAGAGAGGCAACCAAGAAGTTACTGATTACATTGAAGAACCTGCATGCATACTGAGCTGAGGTGGGACAATGTGTGCATAGTGACTATTAGTCATACTCTGTATAGCTCTGCCCTTTATGGAAGAGTGGAAAGAAGAAAGACCTTTCTGAAAGAATATCATAAAAAAGGCCCATTTGGCGTTTGTAAGAAACCACATGGGAAACACAAATAACATGTGGTCAGAGGAGACCAAAATGTAAATTTTGGAGCTGAATGCAAAGTGTACCATTGGGCATAAGAGTAACACTGCACAACCCTGAAAACACCATCCTCACTGTGAAACATGGTGGTGGCAGCATCATGCTTTAGGGTTCACCTACCAATAGGACAACTACCCTAAACATAATGAAAAATCTACAATGGAAAGGTTTAAAACTAACTATAGTAGCCTAGATGGTAAGGCGCCCGCTTTGAGACTGGGAGGTTCGGGTTCGCGCCCCGGCCGAGTCATTCCTAAGACTTAAAAAGTGGTCGGCGGCGCCCTCTGTTGGCTGCGGCTGCATCGGCTCGCTACAACGGGTCAGGTGCAATCGACATTTCGTTCTGTGTACATTGTTACACAGAATGACAATACAAGGAAATTATTATTATTATTATATTATAAAGGTGTTAGCATAGCCTAGCCAAAGTCCTATAGTGCAGGGGTCTAAAACTCGCAGCCTGGGTGCCAATTTTGGATGATAGTTTGAGGCCCCTGCCTTAATATGAACGTTAAAGGGACATGTGTATTATTTGACCACTAGATGTCACTGTATTTTGTCGTGACACTTAAAAAGAGTGCTGAAGACTCAAAGTGGAGAAAACTCACTTTATTACTTTTGAGAAGAAGAGAAATGTATGTGTTATTCTGGAGTCTGTTTTTGCTTATTTTTCTTATTTTTTCTTCCCTGTTTTCTTCCTTTAAAAAAAAAACTTTCAGTTTTCACAGTTAGTAGTCTTCCTTGGGCTCATTTTTGGTTGCACTAGACATGACAGCGACATCTAGTGGACAAATATAAAACACTCCCTTGAGGAGGAGCGCAATGTTTTTAATCAGCGCTGATTTTGTGAAAAACCCCATTCGGACTGACCTCACCCTGTCACCAATGCCATGGCGCCCAATTGGCCCCGCCCGTGTGGCACCAGCTGCAGCTTGTTGACAGATTGGCTCCCTGTCAGTATTTTAACTCTGTCCTGTCAGTCCCCTTTGGTCGGTCCGTCTGCGAATCTCTGTTTTTAAACGGCAAGCCCTTTTTCGCTTGTCCCGTTTTTTGCTCCTGTTTGTCTCCCGCTACGATCTGTTTTGATCTCGACCACGTCTGTTCTCCCGTCCCGAGTAACGATCTGTTATTGATCTCGACCACGTCTACTCTCCTCTCCTCGCTTTCGACTTGTTTTTGACCCAGACCACGTTTTTTTGCTCTTCTATCCCGGCGACTGACCCGTTTTTTTTCCGTCCCTGACACCGCCATCGCTCACCACGGAATTCCCACTTCCGCGTTCAGAGTGACCTGCTTCCAAGGTCCAGCAACCCCCTCCCTTTCTTCTAATAAAACTTGTGAGAAACGTTACGCGAGTGGGTCCTGTTTCTGTTCTGGTCCTGACACACCCGAACCCTGAGTTGGAGACCCTTTTTATGAAGCATTAGTGGAAAGATTTGAAAAAAATTGGTGTCCTATCACCATGAATCCTTAAGGAACTTGAGCTGTTTTGTCAGGAAGAATGGGCAAAAATGGCGGCCCCAAAAGACATAGCCCAAAAGACTTGTGGCTGGAGACAAAGTATGAGCGCAAAGGGGGCCAATAGTTTTGCAACACCTACTTTTTACAACACAAAACGTTGAATACGTTTGGTTTCTTTTCACAAGTTGTCGATTCTTAGAAAACATTTGAATTTTTGAAGTTTGAAGCTTGAAATACGGCAATATGTCAATAAAGTTCTGGGCTGGGGCAACCTGACCCGGTAAACTCGCACTTTGGGGCCGACTTGGCCGGTGGGAACGGCCGGTCCCTTAAAACGAAAGAAGGAAGCTGGGGGGAAAAAAAGAGCAAGAGGAGGAGGAGGGGTAAACTAATCCCGAGCTCGTTTGAGTTTGCATTCCTGTCGTCCCGGGGCAACACAAGAGCGGAGACTCAGGAATTCCGTCCTCGTTTCATCGGGATGCTGTGAAATCAGCATGGCTACTAAGCTAGCTCGGAGTAGGTTTTTCCTAGCCTTGTTTGTAGAAATCCTTTCCTTGGGGGAGGTATCCCGTCCTACTCCGCTGATAAGTTATCATAACCTTTGCTTTTACTTCATAGACAGCGGAAGACAGAGACACTGAAGTCCTGGATTGAAACCAGGTCAACATCTGTTCTATGGAGTAATCACTTGTGAAACATTCGAGGAGGGACTCGGGAAAAAAAGACAGGAACATTTCTCGGTCACGGTGACGTTTCAATCCCCTTACTGATAATAATACAAATGAGACGAAGAAGACCAAGAGGAAGAACAAGAAGAAGGGTCCCAAAAACACCAAGGAGAGGAGTCAGTCACGGTGACCATGCTGTCCTCCAATTATAACAGTAATACGATGAAGAAGAAATAGTAGAAGTAGAAGTAGTAGAATAAGAATAAGAAGAAGAAAGGACAAGAAGAAGAATGAGAAGAATAACAAGAAGAAGAAGAAAAGAAGAAGAACAAGAAGAAGGGACATTTAAAGACATAGGGAAAGTAGTCAGTCAGGGTGACTATGCTGCCTACAATTGTAACAGTAATACGATGAACAAAAAATAGTAGTAGTAGAACTAGTAGAATGAGAATAGGAAAAAAAAAACCAAGAAGAATAACAAGAAGAAGAAGAAAAAGAAGAAAGACAAGAAGAAGAACAAGAAGAAGGGACATTTAAAGACATAGGGAAAGTAGTCAGTCAGGGTGACTATGCTGCCCTACAATTATAACAATAATACGAAGAACAAAAAATAGTAGTAGTAGAAGTAGTAGAATAAGAATTGGAAGAAAAAAAGACAAGAAGAAGAATGAGAAGAAGAACAAGAAGAAGAAAAAGAAGAAGAACAAGAAGAAGGGTACCAAAAACACCAAGGAAAGGAGTCAGTCACGGTGACTATGCTGTCCTACAATTATAACAATAATATGATGAACAAGAAATAGTAGTAGAAGCAGTAGAATAAGAATATGAAGAAAAAAAGACAAGAAGAAGAATGAAAAGAAGAACAAGAAGAAGAAAAAGAAGAACAAGGAGAAGGGTCTCAAAAACACCAAGGATAGGAGTCTGTCAGGGTGACTATGCTTTCCTACAATTATAACAATCATACGATGAACTAGAAATAGTAGAAGTAGTAGAATAAGAATAGGAAGAAAAAAGGACAAGAAGAAGAATGAGAAGAAGAACGAGAAGAAGAAAAAGAAGAAGAACAAGAACAAGGGTAGAATGAGAATAGGAAGAAAAAAAGACAAGAAGAACAATGAGAAGAGCAAGAAGAACAAGAAGAAGAAAAAAAGACAAGAAGAACAATGAGAAAAAGAGCAAGAAGAACAAGAAAAAAAAGACAAGAAGAACAATGAGAAGAGCAAGAAGAACAAGAAGAAGAAAAAAAAGACAAGACGAACAATGAGACGAAGAGCAAAAAGAAGAACAAGAAGAAGAAATAAAGACAAGAAGAACAAGGAGAAGAAGGGGACTCAGAACACATGCTGCCAAATATCAATAATACCGATGATCAAACTAACAACAACAAAAACGAAAAGAACAAAAAAGACCAACGAAATCAAGGGAACACAAGAAGGAAAGGAAGAAGACGCTTGACTTAGGAGATAAGCAAAACAAGAAAAAGAACAAGAGCAAGAACAGGAAGAAAAACTAGAACAAGAAGTACAACTAGAACAAGGAGAAACACGAGAACAAGAAGAAACAGAAGAACAGGAAGAAAAACGAAAAGAAAAGGAACAAAAGATGACTAGAATCGGAAAAAAAGAAAAGGACAAGAAAATGAAGAACAAGAACAAAAAAGAATAACAAATAGACAAAGACAAACAAAAAAGACAAAGACAAACAAAAAAGACAAAAACAAACAAGAGGAACATGAAGAAGGAGAAGAAGAAAAAGTACCAAAGGTCTAGAAGGAACAAAAAGAAAAAGGAAAGAACCAAAACAATAAGGGAAAGACCAAGAAGAAGCGTAAATGAAACATTTGAGTGTCCTCTTGACACAACACCAACACACTTGAACACAACATAGGCCGGCCTACCATGTCAATATTGGATTCTTTTTTTCTAATTTTTTCCCTTTGAGGTTGTTTATGTGTCATATTTCTCCTAGAGTAGCACAATGTTATCAAATGCTATCATTCTATGGAGCCTTTTGGAGTCATTCCAATGGGAATCGACCGTTCCACGTCAGGTTAGCAAACTAAAAATCAAACAATGGAACCTATTTTCTCTCCCGTTTTTGTATCCGGCGATAGAAAAGGGCCCCGTTTCCGTATTTGGCAAGCGTCGGCACTTTTTTAAGCCGGCGGATGAGCCGGCGCTCCGTTGCGTGTTGGAGGTCACAAACTTGTGCTTTATAGCGTGTTTGCAAGTCACACATTTTTCCTCTGTGACGTGGTTAGCGAGTCACAATCTTTTTCTCTGTAGTGTGTTTGGAGGTCACAAACTTTTACTCCGTCGTGTGTTAGCAAGTCACAAACTTTTACTCCGTAGTGCGATTGCAAGTCACAAACTTTTGCTATGTGACGCTTTTGCAAGTCACAATCCTTTTCTCTGTAGTGTGTTTGCAGGTCACAAACTTTTGCTCCAAATGTGTTTGCAAGTCACAAACTTTTACTCCGTCGTGTGTTTGCAAGTCACAAACTTTTGCTATGTGACGTGTTTGCAAGTCACACTTTTTCTCTGTAGTGTGTTTGCAGGTCACAAACTTTTACTCCGTAGTGCGATTGCAAGTCACAAACTTGCTATGTGACGCTTTTTCAAGTCACAATCCTTTTCTCTTTAGTGTGTTTGAAGGTCACAAACTTTTGCTACGAACGCATTTGCAAGTCACAAACTTGTGTTACGTTGAGTCTTTTCAGGTCACAAACATTTTCTCTGTAACGTGTTTGCATGTCACAAACTTTTGCTCTGTAGCGTGTCTGCAAGTCACACATTTTTGCACTCTCGGGTTTTCGCCAAGTCACAAAATTTTGCTCAGTAGCGTGTTTGCAAATCACACATTTTTGCGCCATGTTTTCGTCAAGTCACAAACTTTTGCTCTGTAGCTTGTTTGGAAGCCATAAAGGGTACCCGTTTGCAGGTCACAAACTTTTGCTCCGCAGCGTGTTTACAAAAGACAAACTTTTGATCTAGAAGGCGTTTGTTGATTCACAAACCTTTTGTCGGGTCAAATGTTTTCAAGTCACAAACTTTTGCAGTTTCCACCTCACGCCGACCAAGTTGCTAATTGAAAACAGATGAAAGCGCTCGAGCGGGGCGCCATAAATCCTTTCCGAGGCAGATAATAAAGGCCAGGATGGCGCCAATGCAGTCACATTTCTTATAAGTACTAATTCCATTTTTGTGGCACAGCTCCAAAGACTCGTTACTAAATTTAAGACCCGATCGTTGACTTGCAAATCCAGTGTCACTGTCGTCATCACTATAGATTCTAATGTATTAGCTTCAATTTAATTAAGCCCCGTTTTTTGACTTGTGGTCTTCAATTCATTCCGCTGTTACAATAGATTTTTGAGATTCTGTATGAAATCTGAGCCCTGTTTGTTGACTTGCAGGTCTTCTTTCAATTCACTGTTATCATGGATTCTTGTGTTTGTTCCTTACTTTGATAGGAACCCCGATTGTTGACTTGCAGGTTTTTTCACTTAAGTATTATCAATATGGAATTTAGATTTGTGCTTTGAGGTGCATTTCATTAAGCCCTGATTGTTGACTTGCAAGTCTTGTTTCAATTCACTGTTATCATGATGGATTCTTGTTTTGGGGCATTCCTTTGATGGGAACCCCGATTGTTGACTTGCAGGTCTTGTTTCACTTTACTGTTCTTATCATGCTGGATACTTGTGTTTGATGTTAGATTTATTGGAGGTCGTTAGTTGACTTGCAGGTTTTTTTCACTTAAATCTTTTTATCAATATGAAATTTAGATTTGTAATTTAGTTGGATTTCATTAAACCCTGTTTGTTGACTTGCAGTCTTGAGTTCACATTGCTGTTGACATCATGATGGATTCTTATGGTTTACATGAGCTCATTTGAGCCCTGTTTGATGACTTACAGGTATCTTGTCGCTTAGCCATTGCTACTATTATGGATTCCTATATTTGACATTGTTAATTAGAACCCTGATCGTTGACTTACAGATCTTGTGTCACTTTGCCGTTATCTTTAGATTCTTGGTTTATTGTTTGGAAATTTGGGCCCTGTTTGTTGACTTGTAGGTCTTGTGTCACTTAGCGATTGCTATCATTATGGATTCCTATATTTTACATCGTTAATTAGAACCCTGATCGTTGAGTTACAGATCTTGTGTCACTTTGCCGTTATCTTTATGGATTCTTGGTTTATTGTTTGGAAATTTGAGCCCTGGTTGTTGACGTACAGGTATTGTGTCACTTAGCGATTGCTATCATTAGGATTCCTATATTTTACATTGTTAATTAAAACCCTGATCGTTGACTTACAGATCTTGTGTCACTTTGCCGTTATCTTTACAGATTCTTGGTTTATTGTTTGGAAATGTGAGCCCTGTTTGTTGACTTGCAGGTCTTGTGTCACTTAGCGATTGCTATCATTATGGATTCCTATATTTTACATTGTTAATTAGAACCCTGATTGTAGACTTTCTCTTTCCTTCTCACCCTCTCTCCCTCTTTTTGATCCCTCTCTCACCTCACTTTGTCTCTTTTTCCCCTGCTCACTCTTTTACTCTTTCTTTCTTTGTCGTTTCACTTGTCTCATTCTTTTTATCTATCTCTTTTTCTTTCTCTCTTCATTTCTTTCTTTTTCTTTATTTCTCAAGTATTATATCTCAATTCTGCTCTGGTTTTCTCTCACTGTTACTCTTTCTCCCTATCTGTTTATCGCTCTCTCTTTCCCTCCCCCTCTTTTTCTCCCTTTCTCTTTCTCTTAAACGTACTAGTCTGGCCCCCGTGAGATTTTTGATAGCATTTGTGGCCCCCAGCTAAAACCAGTTTGACACCCCTGGTTCAGATGTAAAGCTGTATCTATTCCACTGTTACAATAAACCCTATTAGAATGCCAAACGTGAATCTAGATCCGGCCCCCGAGCCAAACCGAGTTCCGGTCTAAGGTCTTACCTTTCTGCACGTGGATGATGTCCGGAAAGTTGGCCAGATGTCCTCTGTAGAGATCCAGAAGATCGGAAATGGGGTCCAGGTCCTGGCGAGGCTGCTCGGCGAAATAATCCCCGATGGCCTCGTAGGCGTCCCCGGTGTAGGAGATGGCTTTGTTGAGAGCTCCCGAGTAGGCCTGCTGGTCCAGCTCGAAAGCCTGCGAGAGGAGCTTGAAGGACTGTCCCACCTTGTGGTACTCCTTCTTGAATCCCGACATCTGCTTGCGGGCAAAGTCGTTGATGGTGGCGTTGACCACCACGATGTTCTCGTCCATCCTTTTGGTGAAGCTCTTGAAGCCTTCGATCTTGCTCTCCACTTCCTGGAGGTCCAGGGGGACGTCGGGGGTGCTGAGGACAGACATTTTGGGGGTTTTGAGATGATGCTAGAACTAAGGTCTCAAACTCCGTTTACTTGGGGGCTGCAAATCTTGAGTTCTACAACAGTGGTTAGCAACCACTGGTACAGGGCAGTGGGTTGTTTGGTACCAGGCAAGAGAGAAAGAAATTGAAGTTGCCTGATTTTAGAAAAAAAGTTGCCTCGAAGCAAAAGTTTGTGACACTATGGAGCAAAAGATTGTGACTTGACGAAAACACTAGAGTGCTAAAATTTTGTGTCTTGCAGACATGTTGCAGAGCAAAAGTTTGTGACCTGAAAACGCACTACGGAGAAAAAAATTGTGACTTGTAAACACGTCACATAGCAAAAATGTGTGTCTTGCAGACACGCTACAGAGTAAAAGTTTGTGACATGCAAACATGTTGCAGAGCAAAAGTTTGTGACCTGAAAGCGCACTACGAAGAAAAGGATTGTGACTTGTAAACACGTCACAGAGCAAAAATGTGTGACTTGCATACACGCTATAGAGCACAAGTTTGTGACCTGCAAACACGTTACAGAGCAAAAGTTTGTGACCTAAATGCGCACTACGAAGAAAAGGATTGTAACTTGCAAACACACTACGGAGCAAAAGATTGTGACTTTACGAAAACACTAAAGTGCAAAAATTTGTGCCATGCAAACATGCTACAAAGTAAAAGTTTGTGACATGCAAACATGTTGCAGAGCTAAAGTTTGTGACCTGAAAACGCACTACAAAGAAAAGGATTGTGACTTGTAAACACGTCATATAGCAAAAATGTGTGACTTGACGAAAATGATGCAAATCAAAAGTTTGTGACCTGAAAGCGCACTACGAAGAAAAAGATTGTGACTTGCAAACACGATACAGAGCAAAAATGTGTGACTTGCATACACACTATAGAGCACAAGTTTGTGACATGCAAACACGTTACAAAGCAAAAGTTTGTGACCAACATGGAAAAATAAATTGAAATTGCCTGATTTTAGAAAAAAAGGATGCCTTATTTCTTGCTCATACCGTATATAACACGCATTTTTCTTCACTCACAAAATAAGTCATAGTATTTTTGCACGTTATACACGAGGTTTTACTGTATTTTAATACCATATTTGAACAATGATTGACCAGTCAAAAGCATTGGGTACAACAAGAATCAAACCCGGGTCGCGACAGTGAGAAAGCAAGATCCTAACCACTGTACCACTAGGTATGTACATGTCAAAACAAAAGGCATAAGATTTAAAAAAGCAAAAACAACCTGAAGAGCCGTTTAGGACCTGAAAGAGCCGGTTCTTTTTAGCGAGCCGAGCCGAAGAAGCCGGGTCTCGAAAAACTCTACTGACTTTACTCGACTTCTTTCTACTTCGACATTAAAATACCGCATTTAGAACACAGCGTCAGGGGAACCCGTGTCTTTTGACCTTCATGCACTGTAACTTTGACTTACCGTAAATTTCGGACTATAAGCCGCTACTTTTTCCCCTAAATTTCAACCCTGCGGCTTATTAAGTGATGCGGCCAATTTATGTCATTCTTTTAACGTTGAGGAAGACTGCAACTTCTTAGCTTGTGCACTAATTAAATTAGCGTAGACATATCCTCATCATGCAAATTGCAAAAAGAAAGGCACATGACGCAACTTTCAAGCTAAACGCAATCGAGCAGTCCGATAAAGAAGGAAACAGAGCTACTGCACGTAAACTTCACTGTGCGAGCGTGTTGCTAGTAGCGTTTTGCTACCCTTCACAGGCACAGTTTGGGATGAAAAGTTATAATATTATTATTAAAGCTTTGAAAACGTTCTCGGTGTAGCGTCTTTCTTTGTAAATATGGGTAACCGATGTATAATATGTATTTGCACCTGTATATTTTTGTAATGTATTGATTTGAGACACTTATTCTGATGTGTTTTGCCAATTAAAAAAGAGGGGCGGAGCAAACGCGGGCTGACGGGAAGTGGGGTAAAGGTGAGTGAGACCTGTTGTCGGGGCGGACAAAAGTGGATATATATTTTTCCCACCCTTACCTTTGGAAATATAGACTTTTTTCTTTGGATTACCGTATTTTCTGCACTATAAGGCGCACCTAAAAGCCTTTATTTTTTTCAAAAGCTGACCATGCGCCTTATAATACAGTGTGCCTTATATATGGATCAATATTAAGTCGCAAAGTCTTGCAACAAAGGCAAGCAGCCGCCGACTAGATTTTTTCTCGTAGGCGATGTGGTCCGCGGTGTATGCTGGCGTTTCATTTCCCAGCCAATGTGTCAATCGTCATTTGAATCGATCACTATTGGCTAAAGTTATTCGGAGGTAAAGGGGGCGGATCCTTTTTATCATTTACAGGCTCACATAGGCTAAAGCCTGCAATTGGCCAAAAAAGATGAATGTGAATAGCAAGTTTGGTTGTCTAAGGCATAGCGAAACATGATTTACCATTCTGTATTTGTAAATATTTTACTCTCCTGGATTTACGACACTCACGGATATAAGAGGACCATGGTTGCACATTATTATTGAACGCAACGACTTCGGTGAGCTACTCCGGCTATATATTTTCCCAGTATCTTGTTTCAGAGTGATATCGATGTTTCTGTACTGGGTCTTTTTTTAAATTCAACTCAATTCCAAGTGTTTATTGTCATATATACAGTAAAGTTGCGAGCGAAAAAGAAAATAGAAACTAAGGAATGGTTGGTATTTCTTGAATCCCAAGACTTTAACCTTCCGAATGATGGAACGATGCATTTGAAGTGACATCGTACGGACACCGCATCCGCACGTGTCTATGTCACGTATTTGCTTCTTTGCAAGCTTTGGGAATGTTAAGGGGGTAAGAAGTTGGACTCAACTATCTGACTCTTTTGTCCACGTTCCCATTGTAGCACCTTATAATCCGGTGCGCCTTATGTATGGAAGATATAGGACCAAAAACTATTTTTTTGGGGTGCGCCCTATAACCTGGTGCGCCCTATAGTGCGGAAAATACAGTACTTTCAACGGGCAGGTCTGCATCAAACATAAAGTACCGGTATCATTTCCGTCATATTTGCCGGCTGTGACTTTTAGACCGTGTCGGGTATGAGTTAATTTTGTGTTTGTGTTGCATTTTCTCAATGTGGGCGCATGCGGCTAATATACAGGTGCGGCTTGTCTCATCTCATCTCAATAGCTGCACCGCTTATCCTCAGTAGGGTCGCGGGGGTGCTGGAGCTCATCCCAGCAATCATCGAGCAGTGGGCAGGGGACACCCTGAACTGGTTGCCAGCCAATCGCAGGGCACACGAGGACAGACAACTCGCTCCCTCATTCACACCTAGGGACAATTTGGACCGGCCAATTCACCTGAAATGCATGTCTTTGGAATGTGGGAGGAAACCGCAGTGGCCGGAGGAAACCCACGCAAGCACGGGGAGAACATACAAACTCCGCACAGGAAGTCCGGTAGCTGGATTTGAACCCACGCAGGAGGTTCCCACGACCTCAGAACTGTGCCGCACATGCGCTAACCACTGTGCCGCCGTGCTGCCCAGGTGCGGCTTGTGTATGTACGAAATCGGCTTTCCTCCCAAAATGTGGTGGGTGCGGCTTATATTCAGGTGCGCCTTATAGTCCGGAATTTACGGTAATTTGCTTCTTAATTAGAAATTTCGAGCCCTGATTTTTTGTGAGCCGGCTGGATTTTCTTGTGCGCGGAAAAGCTCTGGGCACACACGCAGCTTAGAGGGAACATTGTCCAAGAGGAGATCTCAACGTCCGTCCCTACCTGATGGTGAGGAAGAAATTGGCCCCGACCAGTTGGTCCCTCTCGGCCTTCCTCTTGCCCTGCTTCCAGGCCTTCTCGTCGGCCCCGCAAGTGAGAAAATGCTGGAAGACGTCGCAGCGGGCCAAGACGGGATGGCTGCTCATGTGGTTCATCCACCAGATCAGACCTTTCCTCCGCTTGGAGATGAAGTCCTCCTCGAAACGACCCGTGGCTTGCTTCTCGGGAAGATGCGGCACCGAGATGACCGGGAAGCGCTCCACCAGCCGGGCGTACAGCCAGTCGAAGTGTTTGTACCTGAGAGAAGAGAATAGATCTTTATTGTCATTCTTACAACATGAGTTAGATATATTAAATTGGACGTGGCACTCCAGTTCCACATTTTACAGTGAGGATAAATCAAGTCATTTTTATTTGTATAGCCCTAAATCACAAAGAGTCTCAAAGGGCTTCAGGATAAGGAAAACAAAAGAAGATGTTTGTACTGTCCTTGTTGCAGGCTTTGTTTTCCTCCAGAGGGGGGTGTATGAGGGGAGTGAGGGACAGACAGAGATGGCCGGATCCTGTTTGATATTACTGCACACAGCGAGAGAGCGTTAAATTAAGATGGTTTGGGATCTGTACTTGACACTGTAGAACTGGGGTGTCAAACTGGTTTTAGCTGGGGGCCACAAATACTCTAAAAAAATCTCACGGGGGCCAGACTAGTACGTTTAAGAGAAAGAGAAAGGGAGAAAAAAAGGGGGAGGGAAAGAGAGAGCGATAAACAGATAGGGAGGAAGAGTAACAGTGAGAGAAAACCAGAGCAGAATTGAGATATAATACTTGAGAAATAAAGAGAGAAATAAAGAAAAAAAAGAAGAAATGAAGAGAGAAAGAAAAAGAGAAATATAAAAAGAATGAGAGAGGTGAAACAACAGAGAAAGAAAGAGTAAAAGAGTGAGCAGAGTTTTTCCATGCCCTTATAATAATAATAATTTCCTTTGTATTGTCATTCTGTGTAACAATGTACACAGAACGAAATGTCGATACACCTGACCCGTTGTAGCGAGCCGATGCAGCCGCAGCCAACAGAGGGCGCCGCCATTATACCAATTAGGTATGTCTCGGCCGAGGCGCGAACCAGCGACCTCCCAGTCTCAAAGCGGGCGCCTTACCATCTAGGCTACTGTAGGTTTTAGATCAGGGGATGGTGTCATAATAGTCTGTGGCTTGCAATAATCTGTGGTCTGTGCAGCCCTTTGAGACTATTTGTGATAAAGGGCGTCAAAAATAAACAGGACTTGCCTTGACTTGAGGATTTTGAGTTTTTCCTTGCCCTTATGTAGGATTTAGATCAGGGGATGGTGTAATAGTAGTCTGTAATAACCTGTGGTCTGTGCAGCCCTTTGAGATTCTTTGTGATTAAGGGCGTCACAAATAAACATGACTTGACTTTACTCCTCCTAAGGTCTTTGAGTTTTTCCTTGCCCTCATGTCGGTTTTAGATCAGGGGATGGTGTCATAATAAACTGTGGTTTGTAAAAATCTGTTGTCTGTGCAGCCCTTTGAGACTATCCTTTCTCAAGGCTTCTTCATTTTCCTAGTGTTAATGTTTTTGAGTTTTCCCTTGCCCTCATGTAGGTTTTAGATCAGGGGACGGTGTCATAATAGTCTGTGGTTTGCAATAGTCTGTGGTCTGTGCAGCCCTTTGATACTCTTTGTGATTAAGAGTATCACAAATAAACATGACTTGAGGTTTTTGAGTTTTTCCTTGCCCTCATGTCGGTTTTAGATCAGGGGACGGTGTCATAATAGTCTGTGGTTTGCAATAGTCTGTGGTCTGTGCAGCCCTTTGATACTCTTTGTGATTAAGAGTGTCACAAATAAACATGACTTGAGGTTTTTGAGTTTTTCCTTGCCCTCATGTCGGTTTTAGATCAGGGGACGGTGTCATAATAGTCTGTAGGTTGAAATAATCTGTGGTGTGTGCAGCCCTTTGAGACTCTTTGTGATTGAGGGCCAAACAAATGAACAGGATTTGACTTCAAATCGTAACATCTTAAGGCGGGGTCGCCGTATCCCGGATTCTCCAGAAGCCTTTCTTACCTGCGGTTGACCTGGACGTCGGTGTGAGTCGGAGTCAGTCCGTAAGACATGTAACTCTTCATTCCTTTAAACTTGGTCTGCTTGGTGGGATCGTCGATGGTGCAGGTGAAGGGGTAGGGGTCCTCCTGCCATTCCGGCCCGTGTTTCCCCATCACCACGCAGATCCGATCTCCGTCCTTGACGAAAGCCGCCGCCTCGCCCAGGAGAAAGGCCTCGCCTCCGGATTTCACAAACGTGGAGAAGCGATTCAGGTTCCTCCCCACTGTCGCCGAGCTCTTGGCTTGGGGGGGTCCGCCGCCTCGCCTGGCCGGAAGAGAAGTAGTCACCGGATACAGGGAGGGAGGCGAGGAACTCAGGTTCCTCGGGTTCTCCGAGGCCGGAGAACCTTCGTCCCAGTCGTCGTCCCAGTCGTCGTCGCTGGCGTGGGAGCTGCTGAAGCTCCCCGCCTCGGGTCTGGTCTGGAGATAGGAAGCGTGGCTGGGCAGAACCGCCTTGGGCGTGGAGATCCCGTTTTTGTTGTTGTTCTCCCTGATGATCTCCACGTAAGAAGCCGGGATGAGGCCCACGTCCCCTTTGCTGTTCTTCCCCTCCAACCAACCTTCCAGCTCCTCCTCGCTGAACAAACTCACCAGCTCGTTCTCACGAATGGAGATCTCACCAGGGTTCTCCGAGTGGAAGTCGTACAACACGCGGGCCTGCAGCGACATTCTTACGAGAAGTTTTCATAAAATCCCCGAAAAGAAAAAGGAGGGCAGAGACCTTCTCAGATATCCGACGGGAGATCCTGCAGAACTTCATCCACGCCTAGATGAAAAGTTCGATGGGGTTATGGGAAATAAAGGTGATTAAAAAAAAAAACGAAAAACAATTAAAAAACAACTTTTGGGGAGTCCCTCTCGACTTTTTTCTTCTCTTCTGCGAGATGCTTGATAAAGACACCCAAGCCCCAACACGTCGAAGAAATGAGTGGGCGGAGTCTAACGCAACTTCCGTCAGGCCACCGAAACGCACCACGTTTCAACCGGAAAATACATTTCACATTAAAACTCATTTCAAACTTTTTTTTTTAAATTTGCCAATTTTAATGGTAAAGATACATAGTATTTGTCATACAGGATAAACTCTTAATATTAAAATGCAGTAGTCTTTACCACACATTCTCTTATATAGAGACACAATCGATTTCCGGTTTCTTAAAGGGACCGTCTGTGTTATTCTGTGCCACTTAGTGATAAAAATAGAATGTCAGGGGTCTCAAATTCAATTGAGTTAAGGCATCTGAAGCTAGGGTCCGTGTGAGGTTGGGCCAAATGTTTTTTTATTTTTTCACAAAAACAGCGCAGATTCAGACATGACGCTCTTCTTAAAGGGACAGTGTGTGTAACTTTGTGCCACCTTGTGGTAAAAAAAACAATGTCTAAAGCTAGTATCAAGCTGCAAGAATGCATCAATTCCAAAAGGAAACACGTCACAATAAAACGGAAATGGAGAGACATAGTTTGCTGTTTTGCACTCGTTTCAAGGGGAAACACGTCACAATAGGACTAAAATGTTAATAGATCCTCTTCCATTTTCACATTTTAATCTTGAAGTAGTAGTATATATATTTCTTTGTAAAAAAAAACATTTATAAGGCCCTACTGTCAAGCTAGAAAAATGCACGCAATTTCAGGGAAAAGTACGTCGCATAAATAATAATAATAATAATAATAATTTCCTTGTATTGTCATTCTGTGTAACAATGTACACAGAACGAAATGTCGATTGCATCTGACCCGTTGTAGCGAGCCGATGCAGCCGCAGCCAACAGAGGGCGCCGCCGACCACTTTTTAAGTCTTAGGAATGACTCGGCCGGGGCGCGAACCCGAACCTCCCAGTCTCAAAGCGGGCGCCTTACCATCTAGGCTACTGAGAATGGAATACGAAGATGTATTCGTTTATTTCAGTGATTAAGTAATAATACATTAGAGAAAATAGTTTTTATTTTAATCAATGTATTTTCATCCCATATAGTGGTAAAAATAACATTTTAGTTCGTTTATCATCTAAATCGTCCCAATATTGTTTGTTAAATCGTTATTTAAAGACCTTTTTTGGTGTACATTGTCAAAGATCCCGAGTGGGAAAAGTATTCCACCGGGATACATCGTTAAAAACGGATTTTTATACTAAAAAACGAGCTGTACCAAAGATTTTGGACGCGAAAATATCAAATACTATCGATAGAATCTGTAATATCATATAAAGACGCTAGAGGTCAGTGTTTCATCACAAATTCGTTTCAAGACCACAATTGGAAGAACGCTAATGACTGGACCGAGAGGAAAGCTCCGGAAATGTTCATAAAATCAATTCATATTTTGTTTTGATATTTTTATGTCGTGCAGAGTGAGAGCATTATATTTAATGGCAGTAATCATTTAGAGAAGGTGCTGTTTCCTTCAAGTTCTATCAAACTCAACTTATTTTACTAAGGAATAAAATAAATGACGTCATCGATTTTTAGAGGAATTTAAATACAAATACGGATAATAAAACACACTAACTTCGCCGGGAATTACACTTTTGTACTTAAAAATATTGTTTTTTTCCATTTGGGAGGACTTATGTCGTCAGTAATAATCTAGAAAAGTGGGGTGAGTGGCCACTGAGGGGCGCTGTTTCCTTCAAGTTCTATCAAACTCAACTTATTTCACTAAGGAATAAAACAAATGACGTCATCGATTTTTAGAGGAATTTAAATACAAATACAAATAATAAAACACACTAATTTCGCCGGGAATTACACTTCTGTACTTAGAAATAATGTTTTTTTCCATTTGGGAGGACTTATGTCGTCAGTAATAATCTAGAAAAGTGGGGTGAGTGGCCACTCTGGGGCGCTGTTTCCTTCAAGTTCTATCAAACTCAATTTATTTGACAAAAGAATAAAACAAATGACGTCATCGATTTTTAGAGGAAGTAAAATACAAAGACGGATAATAAAACACACTAACTTGGCCGGGAATTACACTTCTGTGCTTAGATAAAATTGTTTTTTTTTCCAATTTGAGGACTTATGTACTCAGTATTTCATTTAATTAAAAAAGTTTGATGACAATAACATCAATGACAACATGTGAGAACCTCTAGTACCCAATTCTGAACAGAGAAAAACGCCATTTTGTTTCGAGGCTGTAACACAAATCAAACCACAAGATTTCAAGTAAGAAGAAGTTTTATTCAACAGTGGTTCCTTCGTAATAAATAAACGCGGACTTCATTCATTCCACGCGCTAAAATTCAAAAGGTTATACCCAAAAACACGCGTACGTCAAAGAATTCTATTGCCGTAAGACCGGGACAAAGTATTGCGCTTTTCTTTCTCTCTCCCGCCAAAATATTGCATCGCTAGGTGGCGCTACGCGAATGGGTGCGGGCGGTCGGTCGACATCGGGGAAACCGCCTCCAGGGGGCGATATTGCAGGGATGGCGTCGAGTACAACGTAAAAAGACTGTCTGGATCAACAGAGTAACCTGAGTTTATCTCGTAGTATGAACATTGAAAGTTTGAGTACTTATCGGAACAAGTAAGTATTCTACTCAATTTTGCATCAGTATTCGAACACATCGGAATTCGGCCCGAAAATGGGTGTATTCTTTTATTTTTGCTCAAATTCAAACACTAACAGAAATCTAAACCTGAATGTCTTTGAACAAAGTACTTTTTTTCGGTAGTTGAACGAAAAATCGGAATTTAAATGACATTTTGAAAAAATTTAGTATTCATATTTTGGCTATTTTGGAATGCGTAGGAACGGATTATAATCAATTCTATGTTATCCTATGGGAAAAAATGATTCATTTCGCGAACAAATCAGTATTTGTACACCGATCCGGGACGTTCTTGTCGGGATAATATCTCGTAGTATGAACATCATACAGCGATACCTCCATACGCAAACGAAAAATTGGTATTCGACCTAAAAGTTTGAGTACTTTTTGTGTCAGTATTAGAACGATTAGAATAAGTATTCCCGTAAATTTTGCATCGGTATTTGAACAAATCGTTATTCAGCCCGAAAATGGGTGTATTTTTTTTTTCCTCCAATTCAAACGTAAACAAAAATCAGAACTTGAATGTCTTTGCACTCATCAGTATTCTAAGTACTTTGTTTCTGTACTTGAACGAAAAATCGAAAAAAAATTCGGAAAAAAAATTAGTATTCATTTTCTGGTTATTTCTGAATGCGTTGGAACTGATTCAAATAAATCTTAAATTATCCTATGGGAAAAAATGATTCATTTCGCGAACGAATCCTTTTGGCTATTTTGGAATCCGCTGGAACGGATTCAAATAAATCTAATGTTATCCTACGGGAAAAAATGATTCATTTCACGAACGAATCATTTTGGCTATTTTGGAATGCGTGGGAACTGATTCAAATGAATCTTGTGTGAAAAAATGATTCATTTTGCAAACGAATCATTTTGTCTATTTTGGAATGCGTTGGAACGGATTCAAATAAATCCTATGGGAAAACATGATTCATTCCGCGAACGAATCATTTTGTCTATTTTGGAATGCGTAGGAACAGATTCAAATAAATCTTATGTTATCCTATGAGAAAAAAATGATTCATTTCGCGAACGAATCATTTTGGCTAGTTTAAAATGCCTAGGAACAGATTCAAATAAATCTTATGTTATCCTATGAGAAAAAAATGATTCATTTCGCGAACGAATCATTTTGGCTAGTTTAAAATGCCTAGGAACGGATTCAAATAAATCTTATGTTATCCTATGGGAAAAATGATTCATTTCGCCAACGAATCATTTTGGCTATTTTAAAATGCCTAGGAGCGGAACGGATTCAAATAAATCTTATCTTATCCTATTGGAAAAAATGATTCATTTCGCGAACTAATAATTTTGGCTATTTTGGAATGCATTGGAACAGATTCAAATAAATCTTATGATATCCTATGGGAAAAAAATGATTCGTTTCGCGAACGAATTTTGGCTATTTTGGAATGCGTGGGAACTGATTCAAATGAATCTTGCGGTAAAAAAATGATTCATTTAGCGAACGAATCATTTTGGCCATTTTGGAATGCGTTGGAACGGATTCAAAGAAATCTTATGTTATCCTATGGGGAAAAATGATCCATTTCGCGAACGAATCGGTGTTCGTACACCGATCCGGGACCGAGGTATCGCTGTAGTTTCGTTGGTTGTCTTTCTCACCCTGCTGAAAACGATTCAAGTGGGAGGGGTGGTGGGGGGGGGGCTTTGAGTAGCAGGGCGGCGATGAAAAAAGAAGAGATTAAGGAGGAGTAACATGAAAGGAGAGGAAGGCCCGCAAATGTGCGCATGAGGATAGACAGGAAACTGAGCACCTGTCACCAGTGGGGGAGGGGTTCTTTTTTTATAACCCCCCTTCTCCTCCTCAATAGACCCCCTCATCCCTACACCCACCATGTCTTTTGTGTGGGATCGGAAGGAGTCCTTTAAATTCCTGCTTCCTTCCTGAAGCCGTCTCCTCGGTTTAAAGAGCCGTCGTCTCCATGGCAACTAGGGTTGCAAAATACGGGCATTTATCATTATTATGATCCATCTAATCTACTTTAGAACTCCCGATTTGTATGTATGCGACACAGAAACGTACAGTTTGACTCCGTGAAAGTCTTTAGCTAGGTTTTGTGTCGAGGTACCCCCAATAAATAAACGTAAGGACTCTAAAGCCCTCCAGTGTCGTACCGTGTCTCCCGACCACTCCGAGCAGCCCGATCCAATCTTGCCAATACAGGCCCTTTTTGCTTGTTATTTTTCCATTGGGAACTTTCCAGAGGAGTTTACCGATATAAACACCTATTACAGCAGGGGTCCCCAAACTACGGCCCGTTCCCACATTTGGGTCATACTACCAGCCATAGCGCCATACTACCGGTGATATAGATGACATGTGAAAAGGCACCGGGTTGTATTGCATTATTACACCATCTTTAGTCATGGTACCAGAAAAGAATGATAGAATACAATAGGTTTTTTTTTTTTAAGAGAAAATTCGCCAGAAATATTAAAGTGTGCTGTATCATCTGGTGCTCCAGATAGACCGGAAATATGGTCAATTCAATCTGAAATGCATAATTACAAGGAAATGCTCACCTATGCACGGTAGCCATTTTTGAATGAATCAGGGTCATTATGGAGGTGGATTTTGTTTTTTTAATATGAACTTTTTTGGGGCCTGCAGCCCAGTGGCTAGCGTGAGCGACCAGAGAAGGAAACTGTGGAGAAAAAGTGGAAGATGCCTGAATGACGGGACTCTATGAGGTTCACTTGCATGGCCGACTGTAGAAGGTGAGTGACACTATAGGACAAAGTGTAGCTAGCTATAACAGCGATCCATAGCCCGCAGCCAAGTATCTGATGTGAATGGCTAAAGAAGGAAACTGCTTGAACAAAAGTGGAAGTTGCGGCATCAACAACAACTTCTTTCGCAAGTTGCATCTCCAAAATGTCTGTCGACTATTGATCATTGTCATAAATATGCTAGCTTGCTATTGGATTGCGTCACAGCATCATGAAAATGCAGATATACTATTGGCTGAAGTACCTCCCACAATGCCTTTCTCGTGCGCTTTGTAAAGACTTAGCCGGATGGCAGTAGAATAATGTATTTTTTCACAGTATTTATTCGCTATTCATGTCCCAGGGCTTAGCAATGATGCTAAAGGGAGGAGTAAAAACATGATATACGGTAGCCATTTTTGAATGAATCGAGGTCATTAAGTATTTTGTTTTTTTTAACATGAACTAGGATGTTTTTTTAATGCAACCCTTCCTCCAACTGTAGTTTTGATTTAATGTGCCTTATAGTTTGGTGCGCCTTGTATAAAAAAAAAAAACGAGTAACATTTTGAGGGTGCGCCCTATATTCTGGAAAATACGGTAATGAAAATGATTGTTCCCCTGGTTTTGCAACCCTAACTGCACGAGAGCAAAAAAGTCACGGATGGAAAAAGTTCATCAACAGTGTGTGTCACCTCCGGTCCGACGCACGGTCCGTTTGAGTTTATGGAAGAAGCCGACCGGCCGGGGAGCGTCCCGATTCATCGGCACCCCGGCGAAGTGGTCAGGGGGCTTTGGCGCAGGTAGGCGGGGTTGACCACCGAAACGGGGAAGTTGAAGATAAATGGTGAGGCGGGGGCGGCGGGCGAGGCCGCGCTCGAGGGGCCCTTGGGGGCCAGGAGCGGACTGGCGGCGGCGGCGGCCTCGGCGGCGCAGGAAGTGGCCAGCAGCTGGGATTCGAACTGGAGCAGTTGTCCCATGAAGCTGAAGTTGGGCGAGATGATGGAGCGCCGGCGCCGGACGAACTCGAAGGCTTCGTCCAAACGCACCCGTTTGCGCTTCATCAGGTAGGCCAAGCAGATGGTCGCCGAGCGCGAGATGCCCGCCTGGCAGTGCACCAGGACGCGGCCCCTGGAGTCGCGCACCGAATCTGTAAAAAAGGGTGAAAAAACAGGGGTGAACCCGTAGAAGACGCACCAGCTAGAGTTGTAATCGGCTAACTTTAGCAGCTACCGGGAAGTTTTATCCACATAAAGTGTCGTGGAATAATGAAGTCAGAGCTTATCGACATAATGAGGACACATATGTTTGGACAGGAAAAAAAAAAAAAAAACAATAGCAGTCAGGGGCGGGCCGAGAGGCTAAAAGAGAAGCTAGAGAAGGAAACTGGGGAGGAAAACAGAAAGACCCTGAATGACAGAACTGAGCAATGTTCGCACAATAGGGCAAACCACTAAACCCTTAGCTAGCTTTATTCGGAACGGAGCGGACAACAATAAGAATAGCAGCTAACAACGAGACTAAGCCCCTTACCCAATGGCTAGAGAATGAAACAGTGGAAACGAATGAAGCCTGAATGAATGAACTCAATGACATTCACTTGCATGACTAGCTGTGGAAGGTGACTGACACTGAAGGACAAAGCAGGAGCAGCTAACAAAGAGAGCTAGTAACAGCACGCAATAGCCTACAGCAAAGTGACTAAAAAGTGGCTAGAGAGGAAAACTGGAAACAAAGTTGAATAAGCCTGATTAACGGAACTCAGCGATAGTTGCTTGCAAAACCAGCTATGCAAGAAGATCGAAGCAGTAGCAGCTAATAAAAACAATAGCAGCTAGCAGCCTTTAGCCAAGTGGCTAAAATGAGGGGCTAGAGAAGAAAACAGTGGAATAAAGTGTCAGATGTGGCGTTTTTTAAAGCCAGGGTTTATTTTTTTCTAATACTTGTCCGTTATCAGTTTGATAACTATCTGCTCGCTAATGATCGTGCAATCTTCAGGGTACATTCTGTAATATTTGACCACTAGAGGGCATTGTGTTGTCTAAGGCGAAAGACAACCAGTGCCAAATGCAGCAAGATGCCAGACAAACCTAGTAAGCATGGATTTCTCCGCCCAAGAATATTAATAACAAATAACATTGGAATGATAGTTCGTGTATATATATTTTTCCCCATCAGGGGGCACACATTACGCACTGCCCCTTTAACATTTCTCAAACACAGTTTTCACATTGATTGATTTGGAGCGGTCGTTCTACAGGAGGTTTTACGGTAATTGTTGAGTAACAGAATGTTCTCTCTGCAGCAGCCAAAATGAGTCACCGGACACAGCAGTTACCCATGACACATATCGGCACGTACGCCCACGGCGTCCCCAATCTACTTTACTTTGTCTCCAGCTGGCCATAACCTGGAGCCTTGTGGCTAAATGGACTGGCTGGAGAATGAAACAGTGGAAACAGAGGAAGGGGGAATATGCCTGACCGACAAAACTCAGGATGTTTACTTGCAAAATCGACTATGGAATACAGGTGACGCTGAGGAACAAAGCAGGAGTAGATACCGATAAATATAACAATAGAGGTGGGTGGCTAGAGAATGAAACAGTGGTAAAAAGTGCAAGATGCCTGAATGACGGGACTCTATGAGGTTCACTTGCATGACCAACTGTGGAAGGCGAGTGACACTGAAAGACAAAGCATGAGCAGATAACGATAAATATAACAATAGAGGTGGGTGGCTAGAGAATGAAACAGTGGTAAAAATTGCAAGATGCCTGAATGACGGGACTCTTTGAAGTTCACTTGCATGACCAACTGTGGAAGGCGAGTGACACTGAAAGACGAAGTATGAGTAGATAGATAAATATAACAATAGAGGAGGGTGGCTAGAGAATGAAACAGTGGTAAAAAGTGGAAGATGCCTAAATGACGGGACTCTATGAGGTTCACTTGGAAGGCGAGGGACACTGAAGGACCAAGCAAGGGAAGCTAACAATAACAGTAGCTGCTAGCGGCGAGCAATGGCCTGCAGCCTTGTGACTAAAAGGAGTGGCTCAAGAATGAAACAGTGGAAGAAAGGGGGAATACGCCTGAATGACGGAACTCAGGATGTTTACTCGCATTATCAACCGTGGAATACAGGTGACAAAGAGGAACAAAGCAGGAGCCTCTAACAAAAGTGGCTGGGGGCGAGCCATAGCAAAGTGGCTAGAGAATGAAAGAGTAAAATAAGTGAAAAAAATGCCCGGATGCCGGAACTCAGGATGTTTACTTGTATAATCAACTGTGGAATACAGATGACACTGAGGAAAGCAGGGGCCTAGGGGCGCGTCATAGCCCACAGCAAAGCGGCTAGAGAATGAAACAGGTAAAAAAAATGAAAAATGCCAGGATGACTGGACCCAAAGATGTTCACTTGCATTACAAGCTGTGGAGGGCGAGTGACACTGAAGGACGAAGCAGGAGCAGATAACGATAAATATAACAATAGAGGCGAGTGGCTAGAGAATGAAACAGTGGTAAAAGTGGAAGCTGCCTAAATGACGGGACTCTCTGAAGTTCACTTGCATGACCAACTGTGGAAGGCAAGTGACGCTAACAATAACAGTAGCTGTTAGCGGCAAGCAATGGCCTGCAGCTCAGTGGCTAACGTGAGTGGCTGGAGAAGGAAACTGTGGAGAAAAAGTGGAAGATGCCTAAATGACGACTCTATGAGGTTCATTTGCATGACAAACTGTAGAAGTTGAGTGACACTATAGGACAAAGTAAGTGTAGCTAGCTATAACAATAGCATCAATCCATAGCCTGCAGCCAAGTATCTGACGTGAATGGCTAAAGAAGGAAACTGTGGTTGAACAAAAGTGGAAGTTGCGGCATCAACAACTT
Organism: Urocampus carinirostris; assembly: GCF_059441175.1. Classification (NCBI taxonomy): domain Eukaryota; kingdom Metazoa; phylum Chordata; class Actinopteri; order Syngnathiformes; family Syngnathidae; genus Urocampus; species Urocampus carinirostris. The sequence continues at coordinate 1,219,922 of NC_142364.1, forward strand.
ATTTCGCAAGTTACTTCTCCAAGGTGTCTGTCGACTATTGGTCATTGTCATAAAATGCTAGCCTGCTATTGGATTGAGTCACAGCATCATGAAAATGCAGATATACTCTTGGCTCAACTACCTCCCACAATGCCTTTCTCGTGTGCCTCGTAAGAACTTAGCCAGACGGCAATAGGATAGATAGATGTCTAGATAGATAGATAGGTGTCTAGATAGATAAATAGATAGATAGATCAATAGATAGATAGATTTCTAGATAGAGATAGATGTCTAGATAGAGATAGATGTCTAGATAGAGATAGATGTCTAGATAGAGATAGATGTCTAGATAGATAGATAGATGATTAGATAGATGTCTAGATAGAGATAGATGTATAGATAAATAGATAGATGATTAGATAGATGTCTAGATAGATAGATGTCTAGATAGATAGAGATAGATGTCTAGATAGAGATAGATGTCTAGATAGATGTCTAGATAGAGATAGATGTCTAGATAGATGTCTAGATAGATGTCTAGATAGAGATAGATGTCTAGATAGATGTCTAGATAGAGATAGATGTCTAGATAGATAGATGTTTAGATAGATAGAGATAAAGATAGATAGAGATAGATAGATAGAGAGATAATGTATTTTTTCCAAAGTATTTATTCGCTTCATGTCCCAAGGTTTAGCAATGATGCTAAAGGGAGGAGTAAAAACACGATAACCATGGAAACGAAGATGTACGTGACTCACCGATGAATTCGATGGCCTCGAGGAACCAGGAGCTGATGTCCTCCTTGTGGTTGTCCTCCACGGGAATGGATTTGTAGAGGTAAGCGCCCTCGAAGTGGTTGGGGCAGTCGGAGGAGACGTTGAGGAGGGCGGAGATGCCCACGCCGTCCAGGACTTCCTTCTTGGAAGCGTGAAGAGCGCTGCCCAGGTAGAGGAAGGGCAGGATCTCCACCGGACCGCCCTGAGATGACAAGGAGCAAGAAGATCCATTTCCTCAAAATCCATTATCCTTCGAAAAATCGGGGGGTGTCGAATGTTGAAACGCGGCGAAGCACAAGAAAACAATGAGCTGCAGTTGGAAATATGTCCACTGGATAGTGCCCAAGCCAGGCTAAGCCACTCCCAAAAGCACCCGGAGCTGTGTTTTTTTGCTTTCTCTTACTCGTCTCATTTTGTCGCTTTTCCTTATCCCCAATTTCTATCTCTCTTTTATATTTCTCTCTCTCTCTCTCCCCCTCTCAAATCCTTGTCTCTCTCTTTTTATTCTCTCTCTTGAATCATTTTCTCTCTCCCTCTCTCTCTTTTTGAATCATGTTCTCTCTCTCTCTCTCTCTCTCTCGAATCATTTTCTCTCTCTCTCTCGAATCATTTTCTCTCTCTCTCTTGAATCATTTTCTCTCTCTCTCTCTCGAATCATTTTCTCTCTCTCTCTCTCTCTCTTGAATCATTTTCTTTCTCTCTCGAATCATTTTCTCTCTCTCTCGAATCATTCTCTCTCGAATCATTTTCACTCTCTCTCTCTCGAATCATTGTCTCTCTCTCTCTCTCTCGAATCATTGTCTCTCTCTCTTTTAACTCTTTCTCTTGAATCCTTGTCTCTTTTATCTCTCTCTCTCTTGAATCCTTGATTCTCCCTTTTATTTTTCTCTCTCTCTCTCTATATATATATATATATTGCTCACTCTCTCTCTGTCTCTCTCGAATCATTGTCTCTCTCTCTCTTATAACTCTTTCTTGAATCCTTGTCTCTTTTATCTCTCTCTCTCTTGAATCCTTGATTCTCCCTTTTGTTTTTCTCTCTCTCTTTCTTGAATCCTTGGGTCTCTCTTTTATCTCTCTCTCTCTCTGTCTCTGTCTCTCCCTCCCTCCCTCTCTCTTTCTCTCCTTCTTACTTTTTTGGGGTTATACATGATTAAATACATGAGTTCATTTTTCTCTCTTCTCCAACATTCGTCTTCTTTCTTGCCAGCTAGCTAACTTTGTTTTGAGTTTTCTGTCCGGCTATTTAGATGTCTTTTCACACTTTTAGCTAGCAATTTAGCGAGCTAGTTTTACCCGCTTAGCTTTCAGGCTAACTATCAAGCTACCTTTTTAGCGAGCTAACTCGCTAAGTTGCTATTTGTGATAAGTGGGTGACCTTTATGCTAATTAGTAACAAAAACGAGCTAAATGCTTGAAAAACACAGATATACTGTATATTAGCCGTCTTGCTCGCTCTTTCCCGTTCGCTCATTTTTCCCTCCGTTTTTTATCTTTTACTTCCGTCGTCCTTTCCCCCTCTCCGTTATTCTCTCTCTTTCGCCCTTGGATCTAGGGGCCCCATTGTGCGCAGGGGAAATGAGACGCATGTGACTGCTAGTTTGGCGCCAAATCAGCGCTAGAGGAAGGGGGCGGAAGTGGCGCCTCGCTAGCGAAGCTAATCGCTAACGGCGGCGGGGCCGCCTTTGAGCAAGGCATACCGCTGCCGGGTTAGGATTCCAACGCCGTTTAAAGGTCCAAGTACTGCTCGGCGCTATTGCTATTAGCGCATGCTAATTAGCCATTTATTAATAATACCGATAAAAACTTAAATAGCTCGCTCACCTTTAACAAAAAAATTCTCAGACCTGGCTGTAGTTCTCCAATCAGGACAGCTTCTGCTATACTGGCTCCACCCTAAGTCACTCATCCAATCAGAAAACGCGGGGATGGGTAGTGTCCAAAACAGAAGGCAGGACATAGGGAGGGAGAGGCTTGTCTGCATCTGAGCCTTAATAACCCAGTTTTAAATACATTGAGTAAAATGCCGATACCAGTCCTATTCCTTCATATCTGTACCGATAATCGGTTAATATAAAAAAAGGGAAAAGAGTATATGCAAACAAAGTCGTAAATGATGCGATGCGGTGAAAAATATGAGGTCTAGCGCCCCCACCTGGTCGTGATGCGGCGTGCCGCAGGAAGAACAACTAGAGTCGGCGCTGGACTGGCTGCTGAGCGGAGGCAACGATTTGGTCTTCAGACAAAATTCCGGATATTCCGAGGAGAACCTCTCGTAGCCGCCTGCAAAACAAAACTTGATTTCATGTTCTGTACTTTCATGTTATGTGCCTCGGTGATTTCGGTGAAATTTCGATATTTGATGGCTAAAAGATATGGAGCAAAGAGTGATTGGGAGTCTATTGTTCCATCAACGGTGAGTATATGTGTCCTGTGTTGTCTTACTTTCATGTTTTGTTAGTTAGTGTCCCGATATATCCTGCGTTGTTGTTTGTTTAGTTACACATTGCATGCTGGCATTAGATTTTATAGTCTCGTCATTCTGGCGCTGGTGGTTTTGTCAACGTGTCAGAATCGATCTACTTTCATGTTTTGTACTGTATGTTTTGTACTGTTCTTTGGTATCGGAAAAAGGGTTACAATCTACGTGTCAGAGTGTTCCTTTCTTCCTTTTGATTTTGTGTTTTCTTTAGTTGGAACTTGCTAGTTTTCATATTCCAAGGTGTCTTACTTTCATGTTTTGTTAGTGTCCCGATATATCCCGCGATGTTGTTTGTTTTGTTACACATTTAGTGCCTGTATTAGATTTTATGGTCTCGTCATTCTGGCGCTCCTGGTTTTGTCAACGTGTCAGAATTGATCTACTTTCATGTTTTGTACTGTTCTTTGGTATCGGAACATTCTGAAGTGTTACATTCTACGTGTCAGAGTGTTCCTTTCTTCCTTTTGATTTCGTGTTTCCTTTAGTTAGAACTTGCTGGTTTTCATATTCCAAGGTGTCTTACTTTCATGTTTTGTTGGTTAGTGTCCCAACATATCCCGCGTTGTTGTTAGTTACACCTTGCGTGCCTGCATTAGATTTTATGGTTTATTGTCATCCTGGCGCACGTCATTTTGTGTACGTGTCAGAATCCATCTACTTTCATGTTTTGTACTGTAACAAGTCTTTGGTATTGGAACATTGTGTCGTGTTACAATCTACGTGTCAAAGTGTTCCTTTAATCTTTTTGATTTCCTGTTTTCTTTAGTTAGAAGTAGCTAGTTTTAATATTCAAACGTGTCTTACTTTCATGTTTTTGTTTTCCATTTAGTCTTCCAAAATATACATAGTTGTCAACCTTTCATGTTTTTGTACTTTAGATGCTACCTAGTTAGTCTGGATTATGTTTCGTGGTCTTACTCATTTGTTTTTCTAACTGTGCTTTTCATGTTTGGATCATTTAGATCATGCTTGTATTCCAACAAATTCAGTGTCTGCGCTCTTTCATGTTTTGTGATGTAAGAGCTTCTTAGTGTTGGAGCATTATAAAGCTGTTCCATTCACACGTGAGTATGTTCACTGCGTCTATTTTTTGGGCCAACATATAGATTGTTGTCAACCTTTCTGGTTGTTGTACTTTAACTGCGACCTAGTTAGTCTGAATTATGTTTCATGGTCTGTGATTTTCATGTTTCGATCATTTAGATCAAGCTTGTATTCCAACAAGTGTCTGCTTCTTTCATGTTTTGTTATGTAAAAGCTTCTTAGTGTTGGAGCATTGTAAGGCATATTCACTGCGTCCTTTTTTGGTATTTTGTTTGGTTAGAATTCGTGAGTAATCCAATATATATTTCTTTCATGTGTTGTTTAGCTAATTAGTCAAATTTGATGTCTGCTTTCTTTCACGTTTTGTTATGTAAGAGCTTCTTCGTGTTAAAGCATTGTAAAGCATATTCACTGCGTCCTTTTTTTTGGGGGGTATTTTGTTCAGTTAGAATTTGTAAGTAATCCAATATATTTTTTTCCTTTCATGTGTTGTTTAGCTAATTAGTCAAATTCGATGTCTGCTTTCTTTCACGTTTTGTTATGTAAGAGCTTCTTCGTGTTGGAGCATTGTAAACCATATTCACTGCGTCCTTTTTTTGGAGGGTATTTTGTTCAGTTAGAATTTGTTAGTAAGCCAATATCTTTTTTCCTTTCATGTGTTGTTTAGCTAATTAGTCAAATTCGACGTCTGCTTTCTTTCACGTTTTGTTATGTAAGAGCTTGTTAGTGTTGGAGCATTATACAGCATAATCACTGCGTTCTTTTTTGGGGGTATTTTGTTCAGCTAGAATTCGCTAGTAATCCATTATATTTTTTTCTTTTCATGTGTTGTTTAGCTAGTTAGTCTTCCAACATATAGATTGTTGTCAACCTTTCATGTTTTTGTTCATTAACTGTCGTATATTCCATGGTCTCACTCGTTTGTGTTCCATGTTTTGATCATTAAACTTTTTGCGGAAATCTCAATTTGGCCCAACCTCACTCGGACCCTAGCTCCGGCGGCCCCCAAGATAAAGTGAGTTTGAGAGCCCCGGTTTACGGGATGGGGGTTTTCATTTCCCAGAAAAAAACACAAACACACGGGAACAAAACAAGAAAGGTGACTCAGATGACGACGAGTGCGCAGGAAAGAAGACTTCCATGAAAGCAAATGTTGATTTTGGAAGCGCTTCCTCTCTGCGGCGTACTCCAAGCGAGCGTCCGGATCACGCCACGGAAAACGACGCTAGCAGCAAGAGGACCGAAACGATTTTTAGGATGTTAATAAGAGGAAGGGAATCGAACCCTGCAACCGAGCGAGCAGAGACGCAAAACGGACGTCGGAGAGTGAGCCATAAACGTGTCCAAAATCAGCCGTTTTATTGACGCTGTTCGTACGCATTTTTCCAATTTCAAGCAGTTTTTAAAGGGACAGTGTGAGTAAGAAACCTTCCCTCTGTAAATGAAGGGCTGAGAAAACAAAAATAGGAAAAATAATTCATTGATGTGACTGAGTCGCAGTAGTTTGTTTTTTTCCTTGTTATTTTTAGCACTTGTTTTTAGTTTCACATCTAGTAGTCAAATATTACACTGTGCCTTTTCTCTTGTTATCCTGTTTCCTCTAGTTTCTATTTTTTCTACTTTTTTCTCTTTCTTTCACAAAAGTGTGTGCATTTGTTACTTTGAGTCTCAGTAGTTTGTATTTTAGCAGTTGTTTCTGGTTTCACGACTCAATACAGCAACAATAACATCGAAGGGTTAAATATTACTCACTGTCCCTTTTCTGTTTCCTTTCTCTTTTTTATTTGATGTTTTACCTGTTTCGTTCATTTTCTATTTTTTTTCCTTAATTTATTTGGTTTGATTTCTTTTTTCCCCTGGTTTTTCTCCCTTCCTTTTCCTCTTTGTCTCCTTTTTTGTTTTTCATTTATTTCCCAAATCATTTTCCTTTATCCATTTTGTTTTACTTTACTTCTTTCCTTTTTTATTTTGATTTCTTCCCTTTCCTGTTGTTTTTTTTTTTTACTCCTGTCACTTTTCTTTTATATTTTGCCTGTGTTGTTGATTTTTTTACCCCTTTTACCTCTACTTGTCTCCTTTCTCATCCATCTTTTTTGTTGTTTCCTTTTTTCTCCATTTTTTTCCTTTTCTTCTGTCTCCTTACTCTTTTTCGGTGGTATTTGATCATTTTGAGTCTCTGTACTTTGTATCTGCAATTCACGTTTTTTTTCCAATTTTCCCTACACAATACAGCAACATCTAAGGGTCAAATTTTACTCACTGTTCCTTTTCTGTCTCCTTTCTCTTTTTCATTAGATGTTTTACTCATTCCTTCCATTTTCTATTTTTTCCTTTCTCATTTCCCCGTTTTTCTCCCTTTTTTCCTCTTCGTCCATCTCCTTTCTTGTTTTTCATTTATTTCCCATTTCATTTTTCTTTATCTATTTTGTTTTACTTGACTTCTTTTGTTTTCTATTTTGTTTTTTTCCTTTTCCCGTTGTTCTTCTGACTCCTTTTACTTTTATTTTATATTTTGCCTGTGTTGCTGATTTTTTTTCCCTTTACTTGTCTCCTTTCTCCTTTTCCATCTATCCTTTCCATTATCTTGTTTTGTTTTTTCCTTTTCTTCTGTCACCCTACTCTTTTTCGTTTTTGATGGTATTTGATCATTTTGAGTCTCTGCACTTTGTATCCGTGATTCACTCGGTTTTTTTCCAATTTTCCCTACACAACACAGCGACATCTCGCGGTGAAATACGTCACACTGCCCCTTTAAAAAAAACAAACGGAGGCCATCTTTCTCACGGCGTACCTTTGAGGAAGTAGACCCGCTCGGCGGCGGAGGAATCCCCGCCGAGCGCGTTGAGCGCCAGGCCGGCGGTGCTGTCCTCCTTGAGCGCTTCGGCCTCGGCGCTCCTCTCGTCGTAGAGCACCACCGCCGAGTACATGCCGGAGCGCAGGCGGCCGCGGACTTCGGCGTCCCCGGGCAGCAGTTGCTCCAGGCTGAGCGCCGAACCTTTGGCCCGCCGGCGGACGATGCTGTTGCAGCGGGCGTTGACGGCTCCGCGGACGTGTCCGGCGCTGAAGGCGAGGAAGGAGCGGCAGTCGAGCAGCAGGCAGCGGCCGCCTTCCTCCTTCAAAAGGCGCTTCAGGAGCGGGCACTCCATTTCGCGGAGGTCCTCCATCGAAGGCGAGGTGGGGTGGCGGAGGTCCCGGAGCGTCGTGGTCCCTAAGCGGGCATCCCGGAGCTCGTCGTGCGGCGCACTAGCTTCCTTTTCCGTTGTTTTTTTGTGAATGAGGAGAGTGGCGTCGAGGCGGATGTGACGTCATGGTTGGCGGGCCAATCAGAGGCCGGCTTGTCTCGCGCCCCCTTCGGCCATTCATATCCATTCTCGTCCGGGTATCTTTTCTAGAACTTGCTTTTTGATTGTTTTTGTTGCAAACGATTATTTACATGAAATGACTTTAAAAAGGGGCAAATAATGCAGAGAAAAAGAGGAAGCAAAGAAGAAAAAAGAGAGAAAACAGTAAGAAAAAGGGCATGAAAAGAATGAAGTGAAACGAGAAACAAAAGGAGAAAAAGAAAAATGAGAAACAAAAGGAAAAGTAAGGAAGAGCAATGAAAAAAGAAACAGAAGAAAAAAAAGAAACAAAAGGGAAAGGAGAGAAAAAGCAATGAAAAAAGAAACGGAAGAAAAAGAAACAAAAGGGAAAGGAAAGAAAAAGCAACGAAAAAAGAAACAGAAGATTTCACATGAAATTACTTTAAAAAGGGGCAAATAAAGCAGAGAAAAAGAGGAAGCAAAGAAGAAAAAAAGACAGAAAAAGTATTAAAAGGGAAAAGAGCATGAAAAGTATGAAGTAAAACGAGAAACAAAAGAAGAGAAAAAGGAAAAAAAAGAAACAAAAGGGAAAGGAAAGAAAAAGCAACGAAAAAAGAAACAGAAGAAAAAAAAACAAAAGGAAAAGGAAAGAAAAAGCAAGGAAAAAGAAACAGAAGAAAAACAAAACAGCAGGAACAAAGAAACAAACATTTGTTTTTAGCTAGGTTTCATATCAAGGCCGCAATCCCCGATGACGTTGTCGCCTGCTACCAGTGACCGAGACGTTTTCGAATTAGAGACGAAACAGAGATCGATCACGTTTTTGCTCAACAATAACACAAAATATATCAACAAGCTGCTCATTTTCCCACAACATCTTCCGATATCAAGTTTCTCGACACAGTTTGCGGCGAACGAGCGCCACACAGCAAAAAACAAAACCAAAAAAGCCATTTGCATCTTGTGTCACGCAGCCCTCCGTCAGGTATTTGCATGTTGATCCGGTTTCCGTGGCGACGGGAGCAAATAGCAAAAACAATCCTCGGCTTTTATTGCAAAACGCGTGACCGACATTCCTCCGGAAGCCGAAAGGGCCTAACGAGAAACCCTCGCTCGCAAATTAACCGGATTCTTTCGTGGAAATCCTCACCGTGGTCCTCTTTTTTTGCCAAGAATAGCCCGCATTCGACCCTCTTCCGGTCAAAATGACCCGAAACGGTGTTAAAAATCCCCCTAACTCACCTAAATGACTTTTATTTGACTACCAAATTTCATGACTTTTCCTAAATTAGCGAGAGGCGAGCCATAGCCAAGTGGTTAACATGAGCGGCTAGAGGAGGAAACAGTGGAAAATGTGGATGATGACCTGGAAAACTCAGAAACATTCGCGTCCAATACCAGCCTTAAAGGTGTCGCTGAAGGACAAAGAGAGACCATCTGAAAATAACAATAGCGGCGAGAGGCAAGCCATAGCCAAGTGGTTAACATGAGCGGCTAGAGAAGGAAACAGTGGAAAATGTGGATAATAACCTGAAAAACTCAGAAACATTTGCGTGCAATACCAGCCTTAAAAAGTGTCGCTGAAGGACCAAGACAGAACATCTGAAAATAACAATAGCGGCGAGAGGCAAGCCATAGCCAAGTGGTTAACATGAGCGGCTAGAGAAGGAAACAGTGGAAAATGTGGATAATAACCTGAAAAACTCAGAAACATTTGCGTCCAATACCAGCCTTAAAGGTGTCCTGAAGGTCAAAGGGAGACCATCTGAAAATAACAATAGCGGCTAGAGGCGACCCATAGTCAAGCGGTTAACATGAGCGGCTAGAGGAGGAAACAGTGAAAAATGTAGTTGATGACCTTAAAGACGGAACACGGAAACATTTGCGTGCAATACTAGCCTTAAAGGTGTCGCTGAAGGACAAAGAGAGACCATCTGAAAATAACAATAGTGGCTAGAAGAGACCCATAGCCAAGTGGTTAACATGAGTGGCTAGAGGAGGAAACAGTGGAAAATGCAGATGATTACCTGGGAGACGGAACTCAGAAACATTCGCGTGCAATACCAGCCTTAAAGGTGTCGCTGAAGGACAAAGAGAGACCATCTGAAAATAACAATAGCGGCTAGAGGCGAGCCATGGCCAAGTGGTTAACATGAGTGGCTAGAGGAGGAAACAGTGGAAAATGCGGATCATGACCTGAAAGACAGAACTCAGAAACATTTGCGTGCAATACCAGCCTTAAAGGTGTCGCTGAAGGACAAAGAGAGACCATCTGAAAATAACAATAGCGGCTAGAGGAGCGCCATAGCCAAGTGGTTAACATGAGTGGCTAGGGGAGGAAACAGTGGAAAATGCAGATGATTACCTGGGAGACGGAACTCAGAAACATTTGCATGCAATACCAGCCTTAAAGGTGTCGCTGAAGGACAAAGAGAAACCATCTGAAAATAACAATAGCGGCGAGAGGCGAGCCATAGCCAAGTGGTTAAAATGAGCGGCTAGAGGAGGAAACAGTGGAAAATGCGCATCATGACCTGAAAAACTCAAAAACATTCTTGTCCAATACCAGCCTTAAAGGTGTCGCTGAAGGACAAAGAGAAACCATCTGAAAATAACAATAGCGGCGAGAGGCGAGCCATAGCCAAGTGGTTAAAATGAGCGGCTAGAGGAGGAAACAGTGGAAAATGCGGATCATGACCTGAAAAACTCAAAAACATTCTTGTCCAATACCAGCCTTAAAGGTGTCGCTGAAGGACAAAGTAAGACCATCTGAAAATAACAATAGCGGCGAGAGGCGAGCCATAGCCAAGTGGTTAACATGAGCGGCTAGAGAAGGAAACAGTGGAAAATGTGGATAATAACCTGAAAAACTCAGAAACATTTGCGTCCAATACCAGCCTTAAAGGTGTCCTGAAGGTCAAAGGGAGACCATCTGAAAATAACAATAGCGGCTAGAGGCGACCCATAGTCAAGCGGTTAACATGAGAGGCTAGAGGAGGAAACAGTGAAAAATGTAGTTGATGACCTTAAAGACGGAACACGGAAACATTTGCGTGCAATACCAGCCTTAAAGGTGTCGCTGAAGGACAAAGAGAGACCATCTGAAAATAACAATAGTGGCTAGAAGAGACCCATAGCCAAGTGGTTAACATGAGTGGCTAGAGGAGGAAACAGTGGAAAATGCAGATGATTACCTGGGAGACGGAACTCAGAAACATTCGCGTGCAATACCAGCCTTAAAGGTGTCGCTGAAGGACAAAGAGAGACCATCTGAAAATAACAATAGCGGCTAGAGGCGAGCCATAGCCAAGTGGTTAACATGAGCGGCTAGAGGAGGAAACAGTGGAAAATGTGGATCATGACCTGAAAAACTCAGAAACATTTGCGTGCAATACCAGCCTTAAAAAGTGTCGCTGAAGGACCAAGACAGAACATCTGAAAATAACAATAGCGGCGAGAGGCAAGCCATAGCCAAGTGGTTAACATGAGCGGCTAGAGAAGGAAACAGTGGAAAATGTGGATAATAACCTGAAAAACTCAGAAACATTTGCGTCCAATACCAGCCTTAAAAGTGTCCTGAAGGTCAAAGGGAGACCATCTGAAAATAATAGCGGCGAGAGGCGAGCCATAGCCAAGTGGTTAACATGAGCGGCTAGAGGAGGAAACAGTGGAAAATGTGGATGATGACCAGAAAGACGGAACTCAGAAACATTCGCGTGCAATACCAGCCTTAAAGGTGTCCTGAAGGTCAAAGGGAGACCATCTGAAAATAACAATAGCGGCTAGAGGCGACCCATAGTCAAGCGGTTAACATGAGCGGCTAGAGGAGGAAACAGTGAAAAATGTAGTTGATGACCTTAAAGACGGAACACGGAAACATTTGCGTGCAATACTAGCCTTAAAGGTGTCGCTGAAGGACAAAGAGAGACCATCTGAAAATAACAATAGTGGCTAGAAGAGACCCATAGCCAAGTGGTTAACATGAGTGGCTAGAGGAGGAAACAGTGGAAAATGCAGATGATTACCTGGGAGACGGAACTCAGAAACATTCGCGTGCAATACCAGCCTTAAAGGTGTCGCTGAAGGACAAAGAGAGACCATCTGAAAATAACAATAGCGGCTAGAGGCTAACCATAGCCAAGTGGTTAACATGAGCAGTTAGAGAAGGAAACAGTGGAAAATGTGGATGATGACCAGAAAGACGGAACTCAGAAACATTCGCGTGCAATACCAGCCTTAAAGGTGTCGCTGAAGGACAAAGAGAGACCATCTGAAAATAATAGCGGCGAGAGGCGAGCCATAGCCAAGTGGTTAACATGAGCGGCTAGAGGAGGAAACAGTGGAAAATGTGGATGATGACCTGAAAAACTCAGAAACATTTGCCTGCAATACCAGCCTTAAAGGTGTCACTGAAGGACAAAGAGAGACCATCTGAAAATAACAATAGCGGCGAGAGGCGAGCCATAGCCAAGTGGTTAACATGAGCGGCTAGAGGAGGAAACAGTGGAAAATGAGGATGATGACCTGGAAAACTCAGAAACATTTGCATGCAATACCAGCCTTAAAGGTGTCGCTGAAGGACAAAGAGAGACCATCTGAAAATAACAATAGCGGTGAGAGGCCAGCCATAGCCAAGTGGTTAACATGAGCGGCTAGAGAAGGAAACAGTGGAAAATGTGGATGATGACCTGAAAAACTCAAACATTTGCCTGCAATACCAGCCTTAAAGGTATCCTGAAGGTCAAAGGGAGACCATCTGAAAATAACAATAGCGGCTAGAGGCTAACCATAGCCAAGTGGTTAACATGAGCAGCTAGAGAAGGAAACAGTGGAAAATGTGGATGATGACCAGAAAGACGGAACTCAGAAACATTCGCGTGCAATACCAGCCTTAAAGGTGTCGCTGAAGGACAAAGAGAGACCATCTGAAAATAACAATAGTGGCTAGAAGAGACCGATAGCCAAGTGGTTAACATGAGTGGCTAGAGGAGGAAACAGTGGAAAATGCAGATGATTACCTGGGAGACGGAACTCAGAAACATTCGCGTGCAATACCAGCCTTAAAGGTGTCGCTGAAGGACAAAGAGAGACCATCTGAAAATAACAATAGCGGCTAGAGGCTAACCATAGCCAAGTGGTTAACATGAGCAGCTAGAGAAGGAAACAGTGGAAAATGTGGATGATGACCAGAAAGACGGAACTCAGAAACATTCGCGTGCAATACCAGCCTTAAAGGTGTCGCTGAAGGACAAAGAGAGACCATCTGAAAATAACAATAGCGGCTAGAGGCTAACCATAGCCAAGTGGTTAACATGAGCAGCTAGAGAAGGAAACAGTGGAAAATGTGGATGATGACCAGAAAGACGGAACTCAGAAACATTCGCGTGCAATACCAGCCTTAAAGGTGTTGCTGAAGGACAAAGAGAGACCATCTGAAAATAATAGCGGCGAGAGGCGAGCCATAGCCAAGTGGTTAACATGAGCGGCTAGAGAAGGAAACAATAGGAGAAAAATCCCCCAAACCCATCTAAATGTTTTTGATTTTACTTCCAATTTCACGACTTTTCCTAAATTGGCCCCAACTGTAGAAAAAAAAAATGAAATGCTGTTTTTAGAAATGGTCTTTGGGTCAAAATGACCCGTGAGGCAAATTGAAATCCAGGTCACGGAGAAAGAGATTTCTGTCCTGCCTTTAAAAGTCTTTAAAAGACTGTAAAACAAATACTGTGTCTTACACCGTTAAGAAATAGATCTTCAACACAAGGATACTGCTGGAAGTGGCAATTTCCCTACAGGGATGAAGAAACTATCTATTTATTGATCTATTTATCTACTGTATTTATCTAGACATCCATCTAGACATCTATCTATCTATCTCTATCTAGACTTCTATATATCTATCTATCTAGACATCTATACATCTATCTAGACATCTATGTAGACATCTATATATCTATCTAGACATCTATCTATCTAGACATCTATATATATGTATATCTATCTAGACATCTATCTATCTAGACATCTAGATAGACATCTATACATCTATCTAGACATCTATATAGACATCTATATATCTATCTAGACATCTATCTATCTAGACATCTATGTAGACATCTACATATCTATCTAGACATCCATCTAGACATCTATATATATATCTATCTAGACATCTATACATCTATCTAGACATCTATCTATCTAGACTTCTATATAGACATCTATACATCTATCTAGACATCTATATATCTAGACATCCATATAGACATCTATATATCTATCTAGACATCTTTATATCTATCTCGACATCCATCTCAACATCTATCTACACATCTATCTATCTAGATATCCATCTATCTATTTATATCTATCTAGACATCTATCTAGACATCTTTATATCTATCTCGACATCTATCTCAACATCTATCTACTCATCTATCTATCTAGATATCCATCTATCTATTTATATCTATCTAGACATCTATATATCTATTTATCTCTAACTAGCATCCATACATCTATCTAGACATCTATCTAGACATCTCTCGACATCTATCTACACATCTATCTATCTAGACATCCATCTATCTATCTATCTAGATATCCATCTATCTACTTATATCTATCTAGACATCTATATATCTATTTATCTCTAACTAGCATCCATACATCTATCTAGACATCTATCTAGACATCTCTCGACATCTATCTACACATCTATCTATCTAGACATCCATCTATCTATCTATCTAGATATCCATCTATCTACTTATATCTATCTAGACATCTATATATCTATTTATCTCTAACTAGCATCCATACATCTATCTAGACATCTATTTAGACATCTCTCGACATCTATCTACACATCCATCTATCTAGACATCCATCTATCTAGACATCCATCTATCTAGACATCCATCTATCTATCTAGCCATCTATCTATCTAGCCATCTATCTATCTATCTACCCATCTATCTAGACATCTATATATCTATCCAGACATCTATCAGGACATCTATCTATCTATCGAGACATCTATCTATCTATCGAGACATCTATCTATCCATCTATATAGCTATATAGACATCTATCTAAACATCCATCTATCTATCTATCTATCTAGACATCTATATATATATCTATCTCTAACCAGCCATCCATCTATCTATGTATCTATCTATCTATCTATCTATCCAGACATCTATCTATCTATCTATCCAGACATCTATCTATCTATCTATCTATCTTCTTCTCCTAAGTAATAAAGTGCGTTTCGGTCATTTTGAGTTTCTGTATTTTGCCTCCTTCTGTTGTGCTTCGAGCACTCGTTGTCAGTGAACGACAGAATACAGGTCATAATACACACGGTCCCTTTAACTTGCACGTCAAAGCGGGGGCCTCTACAGGTCATCCTGGGGGTTACGATTGCCCCCCTGGGCTACACGCTTTGGGTCACTGTCGGTTGTTCCGACCGCCACGTCAGGGTTGTTTGTCTGCGCTCTCCATTTCCACTTTCGGTCGCGGTTTGTCGTTTGAACTTGGTCAGGTTTGCTTTCTGTTTCTTGTTTGGACATTTTCTTAGTTGCTTTATGTCCACTTCTTGTTTGCTACATTGATCCTGGTCTACAATCCGCCTACAGTTCCAGCCTCCCCCGCATGGGTCCATCTACTACCAAAACCTTAACATGATGCTTTCAGAGACTGGCGTTCCTGGTTTTGTGATTGACTACAATCCGTCTACAGTTCCGCCCTCCCCCGCATGGGTCCATTTGCCACCATAACAATAACATGATACTTTCAGAGGCCGGCGTTCCCGGTTTTGTGAATGACTACAATCCGCCTACAGTTCCGCCCTCCCCCGGATGGGTCCATTTACCACCAAAACCTTAACATGATGCTTTCGGAGGCCGGTGTTTCCAGTTTTGTGATTGACTACAATCCGCCTACAGTTCCGCCCTCCCCCGCATGGGTCCATTTGCCACCATAACAATAACATGATACTTTCAGAGGCCGGCGTTCCCGGTTTTGTGATTGACTACAATCCGCCTACAGTTCCGGCCTCCCCCGCATGGGTCCATCTGCCACCATAACCATGACATGATGCTTTCAGGCGCCGGCGTTTCCAGTTTTGTGATTGACTACAATCCGCCTACAGTTCCGACCTCCCCCGCATGGGTCCATCTGCCACCACAACCATAACATGATGCTTTCGGAGGCCGGCGTTCGATTCCGTTGATGACCTATGGTGCTTTCAAATGGACTCCGCCATTCGAAACACGTGCCACCCTTGAGATGATGCTTCAGGTAGCAAAGTCCATTTGGAAGCGCTCCTAAAGTGCCCGTAGTCTCTCCCCGGAATGGATTTTCATGGAACTGGTGGAGTGATATGGGGTTGACGGGAACGACGGGCGGGGGGGAGGGGACGGGATGATGCGCGGGGCAGGGGGGCTTCATAGTAAGCCAGGATCACGTGCGTCGGAGTCTTACGCCGAAACACGAACGCACCGCGTACAACCCCAACAAGAGGGCGGCGCAGCTGCCGTAGCAACAAGGGCGAGGCCAACGCGAGGGGGGCGGAGACGACGAGCGAACGGCGAGCGCCGATTGGTCGGAGGGAGACTCTTTGATGATGTCATCGACCCCCCCATCCCCACGTCATTCACCCCCTCGCGTCCGTGGCCCCCCAGTGCATGCCGTCATCCATGTGTAGGGCCGCTAAATGGGGAGGGGGGGGCGAACGTCAGCGCTAGTAAATCTCTCCTCCTGTCTTTCCGTGCAAGGATTTTTTCCACAAATTTCCATAAATTAGGAAAGATAGGTTGACAACAAAAGACAGAGCGACCTGCATACAGCCGGAGCAGCTGCAAAGAGCAGATAGCTCGAGTTGGTCAGACCTGGCGTACGTGGCTAACTTTAGTGGAAACGCTATTTAAAAAAAATAGTATTGGGCAAGAATGAATTTCAACAAGCATTTTGACCCTGACTCCCGCCTGTCCCGTTTTTGCACCCGTTTCTCCATCCGTCTGTTCCTGATCTCCCCATT
Source organism: Urocampus carinirostris (assembly GCF_059441175.1). Lineage (NCBI taxonomy): Eukaryota > Metazoa > Chordata > Actinopteri > Syngnathiformes > Syngnathidae > Urocampus > Urocampus carinirostris. The sequence continues at coordinate 1,236,554 of NC_142364.1, forward strand.
TGTCTCCAGCTCCAACCTGTTTTTGACCCTTTTACCTCTTTTTTCATTTTTTGCTTTCTTTTCCCCATACTTTTCTTTTTATTCCCATTTTCCTTATTGGCCTTTTTTCTTATTCCTTCTCTCCCATTTATTGTTCTTTTTCCCCCCAAAAAAGGTTTTCCTTTTTTGACTTTCTTTGAGAAAGGTCAGGTAGTCTCCGTAGTTTATAGGTATTCCTCGGACTCACCGTTCGTCCCATAAGACCTTCTCTTATTTTTGTTTCCTCTGCATATTTTTCTTTCTATGTTGGAGAAAATGCTGTAACGAGTGGCCGAAAAAAACCTGAAAATACCGTAAGCTAGCTAACTAATTTACATATCCAGAGAAACTTGATACTTGCCTCTGTTATCCCCAGTTCAGTCCTGAATTCGGTTCATTTGAATTTAATTGTCTTTATTGTCATTGATATTGTATCGTACGTTGTGTTCTGACATGACACAGCAGGGACAGATTAAGGAGGGTGTTCTGTTTCAGGTGGGTTTGGCCGTCTGATTGGCTGCGCTGTGCTGTCAGTCAAAAGCTGGGGTGGGAATGCGCAGTCAACGTCTCCGAATCGAAAAAAAACCGAGAAGCTAGCTTTGAGCAGCTCGTGACATTGAAAAGAAATTCAATTTAGGACAGTCAAAGCGCAATGAAATTGTGATGACCAGCGAAGCGGTGCTTTGTGGATTGTTATCAGGTTCAAGAAGAGACATCTGGGATTAGGGTGCTGCTGGTCCAGCCGACTGCTAATGGCTAGCAAATGCTGCGGACCCTGTATCTTGCTAACACCGGGTCCATTAGTCATGAAACAGATTCAAGTCAAGTCCCATTTATTTATGACGCCCTTAATCACAAAATGTCTCTAAGGACTGCACAGGATTACAATTACAAAATTGAGCAATTACCTGATCTTAAACCCGCATGATGACCTGGAGTTACAACTCGTGGAAAACCACTACATTCAGGACGTTTTTTTCTTAATCATCACAGAGATCTGCAAGCCGGACCTTCTCTAAATCGCTTTCTTATGGAATGACATTAAAACCATTCGTTGAATCGATATAATGTATTTATTATGTATGTTATTATTTGTAGATCTCTAATTGTTATTTTGTAACAGTCGTGAACTCTCGTTCGGTAATGATAACCCTTTGGGTGTCACGGTTGCCATGGCGCCCCATTGGCCCCGCCCGTGTGGGGCCAGCTACGGCTCATTAACAGATTGCCTTTCCGTCTTTTTAAGCTCAGTGCGCTCTCTCTCTTTCTTCTCTGCCCCGCTAGACGTGGGTTCTGACTCGGTCCTGTTTTCCTGTTGGTATTTCCAGTCCGGTATTGTTCCAGTTTATTTTTGTCTTGTTTAATATAAATTTCTAGTTTCGTTCCCGTCTAGTTTGTCCTGTTTAATTTTGATATCCTGTTTCATTACCAATTCTGTCTGTCGCGTCCTGTCCGGTATCGACCCCATTTGTCCGATATCTGCTCGGGCAATTTGTATCGATCTCATCGGTCTCTGGCTTTCTGTCTTTCCATCCCAGGCCACTGCCTAACGTGCATGTCTACCCAATTTCGTGTAAAATAAAAGACTTTAATATCAGTTTCCAGTTTCGTTCCCATCTATTTTTGTCCTGTCTATTATGCTCTCCAGTTTCCGCTCCCGTCTAGTTAGTCCTGTTTAATTTCAATATCCTGTTTCAATATCAATCCTGTCTGTCCCATCCTGTCCGGTATCGACCCCATCTGTCCGATATCAACTCGGGTAATTGGTATCGATCTCGTGGGCCTCTGGCTTCCGATCATTTCACGCCAGACTGCTGCCTAACATGCATGACTCCCCATTTCCTGTAAAATAAAAGACTTTAATATCAGTTTCCAGTTTCGTTCCCATCTATTTTTGTCCTGTTAATTATTCCCTCCAGTTTTCGTTCCCGTCTTGTTTGTCTTGTTTATTTTTGATATCCTGTTTCATTATCAATCCTGTCTGTTCCGTCCCGTCCGGTATCGACCCCATCTGTCCGATATCAACTCTGGCAATTGGAATCGACCTTGTCAGCCTTTGGCTTCCTGTCCTTCCACGCCAGACCGCTATCCAACGCGCATGACTCGCCATTTCCCGTAAAATAAAAGGCTTGTGTGAGAAACGTCACGCGTTTGGGTCCTGATCCTGTTCCTGACATTGGGGGCTTTTATGAAGGTGCGTCACTACTTTACGGACTAACGTGATATATCGTAAGTTAGGGACACCGTAACCCGCGGGTATACCGTACGTGCAAATCATTTTTTCGACTTCACCTCGATCGTTTCGCCCGAGAGAAGGAAACAATCGGCGGTCGGAGCGGCCGGGACACCGGCAGCCATTTGTAGTCCAGGTTTTGCGCCTCGGGATCCAGACGCCAATCGTATCTCTTTAAAAGATACGTACACGCTTCCTGCAACCCCAAACACAAAAGAATATTCTTAGTTGACACGACCGCGCGGTGATTCATGAATGAAGCAAGAAGGGGGGAGGGGTTGGATGCGGCACGCCGGGGGAAGACGAAGGGGGCGGGGACGGAAAAGGAGGAAGGGGGAAGGCGATGAGTCACATCCATGACCTAGATCCCCCCGCGGTCTACTTTTCACACCGGCCACGCCCCCTACGCTGGCTATTTTGGCGGCGCGATGCCTTCATGGAAAATGCGAGAAGAACCCGGCCTTGGCTTTTTTTTAGCTGATGATTGACTCGAAAGTGTTTTCTCTGAATAATGATTCTCAAGACCAGGCAACCATTATACTTTCACTGAGCTGCTATATCCCGTTTTGTTCACGGATATTTCATTTAGAGAAAGTTTTGTGAGAGATACTGGATAACTGCATTAGCATGATGGTCAGGACCGGAACGGAAACAGGACCCAATTGCGTGACGTTTCTCACAAGTTTTACGTCGCCCACGATCAGGTGTTCGCTGGACGCGGGAAGCAAGTCGTTCTCGTACACGGATGGTGATCCGAACACGGAAGTGGATCTTCCGTAGCGAGCGATGGCGGTGTCAGGGACGGAAAAAAACGGGTCGGTAGCTGGGACTGGGAGAGTAAGACGTGGTCGGGGTCGGAAATGAGTGGTAAGCCGGAACAGGAGATTAGACGTAGTCGGGAACAAAAAGGGGCAGCACGGCGGGGCAGTGGTTAGCGCGTGTGCGGCACAGTTCTGAGGTCATGGGAACCTCCTGCGTGGGTTCAAATCCAGCTACCGGCCTTCCTGTGCGGAGTTTGTATGTTCTCCCCGTGCTTGCGTGGGTTTCCTCCGGGCACTCCGGTTTCCTCCCACAACCCAAAAACATGCATTTCAGGTGAATTGGCCAGTCCGAATTGTCCCTAGGTGTGAATGAGCGAGCGAGTTGTCTGTCCCTGTGTGCCCTGCGATTGGCTGGCAACCAGTTCAGGGTGTCCCCTGCCCACTGCCTGGAGATGGCTGGGATGGGCTCCAGCACCCCAGCGACCCTACTGAGTACAGCTAATGGATGGATGGATGGATGGGAACAAAAAGAGGTCGTAAGCCAGGACGGGAGAGCAGACGTGGTCGGGATCAAAACGGGTCGAAGCTGGAGACAAACGGGAGCAAAAACGGGACAGGTGGGAGTCAGGTTATAAAAAGGCTTGCCTAGTATACACGGAAATTCGCAGACGGACTGACAAAAGGAGAGTGACAGGTTTAAATAGCAGGGAAGCCAATCCGTCAACCAGCCGCGGCTGGCGCCACACGGGCGGAGCCAATTGGGCGCCATGGCAACCATGACACTATATATATATATATATATATATATATATATATATATATATATATATATATATATTACTTGATCCATTTTTTTGAAAGGGTATGTAAAAATGTCAAAATACAGTAAAGTTAAAAGAATTACAAGATAATGATATGGAACATACTTTTGAACTGCATTTCATTTTTGTATTTAAAATCCAAATATATGTAGTAAACATTTAAAATATTTGAAAAAAAAAAGAATAAAATCAAATATACACAGATTCATCAATGAAGCTACAAATAAATTAAGGTTTAAAAGTTAATATACAAATCTTTTTAAACCCCCACCTTCCTGTCATCATTTGTCGGATCGTCTGCGAACCTCAGCTACACGCGAGGCAAGCTTTTGTGACTCCCTGACTCTATCCTGCCCCGTTTTCAGTCTGATTCCCGTTGCTGACCTATTTCTGAACCCGTTTACGTTTTTGCTCCTCTGTCCCGGCCATCGACCTGTTTTTCCTCGCTCTCGACATTGCCTGCGCTCGGCACGGAAGTGTCACTTGCGCGTTCCTGCCATCAGCTACCCATGACAGACGATCATCGGATCGTGGGTGCAAGTCCTTTCCTCCTTCTAAATAAAACTGAGTAAAACGAACACAATTGGGTCCCGTCTCCGTTCCTGGTCTGTGACATCAATAAATAAAAAATTAAAATAAAAAAAAAGAAGTTTAATCTGAAACATTCTTTTTGTGTTTAATGAAGTAACTTATTGTACATTCCAACAATGAGGGCACCGCGCAAACTACTCATTTCAGCATTCGACATGATTTTTTTTTTTGGGCTTATTTAAAAAAAATAGTGTTTCGTTTCCTCGTGCTGACCTTTAAGAAGATTTCCGTGAGTTTGACGCCGATGCAGTTTCGTGGTCCGCTGCCAAAGGAACAAAGGAAGTGCTTGTGGTCTGCATTCCTATCCAAAAAGAAAAAACTTTGTTCAATTTTTGAAAAAACATGCTCAGTATGAATCGACAGCAGGGGGTCAAACTCAGTTGAGCTCAGGCTTTTACGACCCCGACTCCCACCTGTCCCGTTTCTGCTCCCGTCTGTCCGGCTTCGACCCGTCCCAGCTTACGACCTCTTTTTGTCCCCGATTACGTCTACTCTCCCGTTCTGGCTTACGACGCGTTTCCGACCCCGACCACGCCTTGCTCTCCCAGTCCCGGCTACCGACCCGTTTTTTTCTGTCCCTGACACCGCCATCGCTCGGTACGGAAGATCCACTTCCGTTTCTCTTTCCTTCAATAAAACTTAACGCAATTGGGTCCCGTTTCCGTTCTGGTCCTGACAAAAAACAAAAATATTGAGCGATTTTCTCCCCGCCTCCATATTTTTTTGTTTAACTACAGTTTCCTTAACCCATAACATACAAACAATACTTCAAATGATTGATTTCGTCATTTAAAAGTCTTTATTTTTTTTCAATGAAAACCTTTATCTGAATTTGGGAACGTTCCTGTTAGATTTCATACTGTTTTATAGAAAGGAGCAAAACCC